>NW_008238452.1:3149416-3174587 GCF_000691975.1 Corvus brachyrhynchos | reverse complement strand
AGTGTGTGCTCTCTCCCTCTTCCTCTCTTTGTGTCCCTTTGTGTAATAAAGCTCCTCTAGTCATATAAAGTAAGTCATCTGGAATCATGCAACTCCTTCTGCCAGGAAACTGGAAAAGGTCCTCTCCTGCGTAGAGAGAAAAATAGGGACTCTTTGCAACCACCGAGAAATTACAGAAATACAGCATTTGTCTTTGGGTTACATTTACATAGCAAAGTGCTGTGGCAAATAATTGTGCTTCTCACTGTTAAAAAAATCTCCTTTCATCCTGTCCAAGGTGTTATGTTTATTTAAAAGTTGAAAAAAAAAAATTTGCATATTTTAAAATAACATGAAGCCTGCAAAATACATTAGAAGGCCTCAGTGTCAAAGTTGCTTTCTGTGCCAACGGGTGCAGAGAAGGAAGAGGAAATAAATAGAGAGGAGCATCTTTTACAGCCACATGGCTAGTGAAATTTTGTATTTATTCTTTGGGGAAAGGGCAGAGTAGCTGCTGGTTGGATAGGAGCCGGCAGTGTTTTTATTGGCAGGCGAGCCTGAGTGGCTGAAAGGTGGCCATTAACACCCTGACACGAAGTGCTGACAGGGCGATTATAAGATTAACACCCTGTGTTATATTAACAGTGTCAAAACCTCCCCTCACCTGTCAGGGAAGAATAATGGCACGAAGGAAAACATTATAGACAAACGGAGTTTTTAACCTGAAAACACCACACAGGCACTCTTTCAAATGGGTGTAAATATCGGAGTGACCTACGAAAGCCCAAGAAAATGAAAGGATTTGTTTCAAGTCAATTTTAAATTGTAGTTTCACAGGTGTGCTTGGCCACTTGCCTGGCCATTTTTATTCTACAATTGCCCCCCTTCCAGTGTAGGTGCATACATTTAAATTATGTTTTATGTTGTAAGCAATGATGCTATGTGTCCTATATGTTTGTCTGTAAGGTCCATAGATAAAAGGCGTAGCATATATTCTTTATATATAATTCAGTTTCCAAACAAGATCAAGGCAGAGTCAAGGCATCCAAAAGGCCAGAAAATGCTTATATGTTGCATAAGAAAAGTTCAGCTGCTGTAAGTCAGATTTTGGGGGTTTTCAGAGAGTTGCAGTGCCAAGAGATGATGAGAGTTTAAATGTTGTTGAACCTCCTTCACAAAATGGATGTAATTGACTTACGACTTGTCACAAATTACTAAAGCACCAACTGAAAAGTTCAAATGTCTCGGAAGCAGATCCAACAGAAACATTTAATAACTAAACAAGGATAAAGGATGGATTTATGAGAGCTGTTTGGTTTGGGGGCAGTTGGACGACAATGCAAAAAATTCACAAACATTTTCAGAGCTTCTCTTACGCTCTGCAGAAAGCGGAGTATTTATTATAGCAACTGATGAGAATTGCCAAAGGTAGGGAGTTTCCAATAAACAGGATTCTAGTTTTAGGAACAACCTGTTTAATTATTTGTATGTGTAATTTTTATTGCAGCATCTGCTTTGGCTGACACGAAGGTCTCCAGGGCAATTCTGAACTTTCAAGTCATCTATAGAATCGAGTGTTTTCATCTACATATCTTTCATACTTCAAAAAATGGAAAATATGACATAATTCAGAGAAAATTATGTTTAATCATGTTTTATTAATGATATTCAGGCAGTTTTCCATGCTGACAAGAGCCTCAGCATATTTTCTGAAATGTCAGAAATGCCTTTAGAGATTTTTGGCATTTCAGAAGATTTCTTTTTCAAAACAAGGAAGAGTCAAGACACACTATCAAGATAGTAGGGTATTCAGTGGTCTAATTTATAATAAGATCAAGTGGCCACTAAAAAGACACTCAGACAATGAGATCTTGCATACGACAGTTTTCAGGGATTTTAAGTAGTATATGAAGGTGTTGTTTGCCAAGTGAATGACACAGATTTGAGCTAAGAAACACTCAACTCTGTTTTAGCTGCTCAGCAAAGGTGTCGTTCACTGTGTTTTGTTCTACTTTTCTTAGCAGGCTTAAGGCACTTTTTGAGAACCCTGTGTTGCATTTATCTACCCCTCCTGTTTCATAGGAAAGGGAGGATTGTGCAGCTCTCCTGTCCTCTTTGCTGAATGAGACAGATGAGCCCTTCGAGTCCTGCTTCTGCCAGGTAGCACTGAGAGGGAATTTTGGGCTTGGTGCTGCTAAAATCAGTGATCAGTGCACGCCACAGATTTGCTGTCTCTGAGCTCTGAATGGGAGCAGAGCGACAGGCTGGATCTGCTAATCCTGATCCCTTCCTTTTTGCACATCTTGGGTGTGACAAGGAGAGAAGATGCGTCACACTCTGCCCCAGCCCAAGACCTCCTGTCACAGCTGCAAATCAAATCAAATAAAATCAAATCCCTTTGGCAAAGCTGAGGTGGCAGTCAACAACAAAAAAAGCACCACAACACAATGAAAGCCACCAAATTGTTTATAAACTATGAAATCATGTGTGGACATGAAAGTGGGAGGGGAACTACCTAGAGCATTATTTACAAAGGGGCAAAGACAAAAGATGACCTTCTGTGACCACTGAAGGGATAACTTCATCAGGAAATATTTGTGCCAGAACATGACTCCAGCATGTCAATCATGCTGAAGTGCTGGGAAATTTACTGTAGCCATTTGCAAGGGGTTTTGAGTGAACAAGGTGGGGTTTTTTGCTTTGGTTTGTGTTTGGTTTTGTTTGGTTTTTTTGGTGTTTTTTTTGTTTATCTGACGCCTTTACTCACTGAGAAGAAAATGAATATACACTCCTGAGATAAGATTCATGGTCCTGCCACCTCTATGCAGACCAGTCAAAGAAAAAACTCATTTTAAAATAACCTGTGTAACCACGTGCTGCTTTAGTGTAGTGTGACAAGCAGTAAATCATCTTAGTGCCTTTTTTTTTAAAATAAAAGCAATGTACAGTACTTTTGCCTGAGACAAACTGCTGAGTGACTTAAACCCCACCTACATTAAACCCAAAATTCCTCCTCCTCCAGAAACAGCACGTCTGTATTGTCAGTGCACAGAAATCACATCTTCTGTAATCCCTGCATTATCTGTGATGTGAGGTGTGCATTCCCAGATAAAATATGGGCTTATTTTCCATGTTCTGGTTTTCCCAGAGAGGCAACATGTTACACAGTGTCCAATGAAAGGATTTAATTAATGCTGATTTAAATTTTAGAAAGTAAAATGCAAAACTTTGTCCTATAAATGTCAGCCTGCCTGGTGCAAGGGCACCTATGAGCATCCAGGAGAGAGTGGGAGGAGGTGGAACAGAGCCCAGAGACAAACAGCATTTTAACACGGACAGCTGCTCTCTGCCTCTGTGTCTTTTCATCTGCACAGCTTTGCCTTCCTAAACAGATGGCTGGGGAATGATGGATTTTTAAGGCATTTATAGCATAGTATACACAAAACAATTCTTTTCCATCTCTTTCAAAAATACTTCAGGGCACAAAATATTTAGAGGTCTTTTTTTTATATATATAATTGCTTGAGATGGGTCAATTTCATTTTTTTCCTCTTTACTTTCCAGGCTATTTTAAGTACGTCAACAGATTACTCCTGCTACCGTTTTTAGACTGAAAAAAACCCCAAATTCTTGTATATATCAGTGACACCATGATGAAACTACAATAGGAACACCAAGCAGAAGAGTTCCTGCTTAGACTATTGCAGCTTGGAAATGGGTCAAGCTCTGGACAGGGTATTGAGGGATTACTACTGCCAGCAGCTGAATTTTCCCCTATAACCCTCACAGATCCCGAGTGGGAAGTTTACATCACCAACATCCTCCAAGGATCACGGATGGAATTCAAGCCTTGCCCATGGGGTTGCTTGGTGGCACTGCTCTACTGACGCCCACCACAGCATGATACAAGCCCCAAAGACTTTCCCATTCCCACTCCAACATCTCTGTGTTGGATAGTGGACAAAATACTTCCATGTTTGAGGAAAGGAACAAAGTAAAGTGTGCAGGGCAGCTCTGTTGGCTCCGTTGCCATTGTTGCTGTTTGTTTATTGTGATCTGTCAGGATTGATGGGTGTCTAGAACAAAACAAGCCCTGGTTTTGAAAGGTTGCTTAATGAAAGAAGTTTCAACTTTATTCTGTGCCTTCATGCAACCAGAGGTTCTGTTTATTTAGAAAGCTAACATTTATACAGATTATGCACTCGCCATGGTTCCGTGCCAAAAAACACATGACTGAAATGGGTCTTTCCATCACTCTCTCAGTGTTGACCTGTGATTGTTTTTACAGGAATTGGATCCTTTAAGCAATAGCCTCTGGTAGAGTAAGGGGGAAAGCACAGCACCTTGTGCAATGATTTGCAAATGGTGGCTTGGGCAAAAGGGTGCATTCGGATCACTCAACTGTCCTGAGTACCCCAAATAGTGGTTGATTAAAATAACAACCAGTGAGGGTGGGAATGGTGGTCAAGCAAAGCTGGATGATGGGGGAGAAGGCCATCAGTTACAGAAGTCAAATTTTTCTGCAATTTGACACTTTTGATTGATTAAGCCCTCCAAAAACTGTTCAAAGTATTAAAAACAGTAAAATAAGAATAATTAGAGGTGGCAAATTGAACTTGAAAAGTCACTGAGTAATGATTCAAGCTGTAAATTTGCATGTGCTCCTCATTATTCTGCTCTTGAAAGTGTTAGAAATGTTTCCTAATGAGCAGGGTCCTAGGAAAGAACTGGTCACCTCATGTTTGTATGTGAGCACATATTTAGAGCCCTTTAAAAATCCACTCACAGAAAAAGTGGAAAATTATGATGCTCAGAAGGATCTATCTGGCCACATCCTTTGTAATAACACATTATTTTGAGGAGTGAATATCCAGCCTGACAAATGCCCTCTTTATCAGTCAGTGGGGAGAAATGGTAACAAGGCATGTGGTTAGAGAGTGCTGGAAAGCTCTTGACTTTTCTCAGTGGAATATCTTTCCTGGGAGACAATGACTTTCCTACAGAACTCTTCTCAGAATTAAGGATGTATGAAAAAAGAATCATTTTTCTTCTTTCCAGTATTTTTCCAGCTGAGAAACAGTGACAAAGCTTAAGGATGTGATTTTTCTCCCCCCTCCACATTCTCACACTTTCTAAATGTTTCCCAACTGGAAAAACAGCCACTGTTACTTTGTGCTCTTTCCTGCCTTTGGAAAGAAAGTAGTTTTAAAGGACAGGAAAGCCTTGTTTGAAAACAGTGCTAGTATTTCTCTGTTCTGAACTATTTTTGGAGACAAGAGTAGAATTGAATTATTTTTCTTTTCATAACTATGAAATGAAAAATTCACCACTGCGGAAAACATCCTCCTCTGAACCATCCTCCCCGAAGCGTGTTTTTAACTTGCAGTTATTTTTCACTCACCTTTATCTGGCACTCTTTAGTTTGGCCAAGCCTATCTTACAGAGACACAGTCTCCTGACAGATTTTTTGGTGTTTTCCTTTAAATAGACATCTGTGGGCTGATATGCATCAGCCAAGTGTTCATTAAAAAGGATTAAGCATGGTTAAGCGCTGCGGCCCCATCAAAGAAAGGGAGGCTAAACACCAGGCACCTTCCCTCCACTGATGGTGCCAACCCAAGCATCCTAAATTGGGGGCTTTCTGCCTCCCATACATCAGCAAACCTAAAACTTTTCATAATACAGCACAAATTACCACTTCAGCAAGTGAGTAAATAATCACTGTTGACTTCTCTCCTGCACAACATTTACCTCAGAGTTGTGTGTTGGTGGCATGAAATGTGCTGTGACTTGAGGGCAGGAGGGCCAGGAGCGGTCAGTTGGCTCTTCCCCCCATCAGCCATTCCTGTATTTCCCCAAGGCAAGATTTAGGTGCCTAAATTTCTTTCTTTCATTCCTTTATCAATGGCTGTACGTGTTGTGGACCCACAGCAGCCTCAACTCCCTTGGCACAGGCCTTGGGGCCACTGCTGGAGGTAGATGAGCTTCATTCCTGGTAGGGGAGGTCTCACAGTGTGGGGAAGACACCCCAGGCGGAAATGAGAGGGAGAAAAGTGTGACCTGGAAAGACAGCAGGGATTCCTTTCCTTTCATGTCCTGTGCTTTCATTTTCATCAAGGAGGAGGAAATTGGAGACTCATTTCTCTGAGTAGGTTCTCCCCATTTCAGAGACAGAAGAAGAAAATGCTCAGTAACAGCAGGATCTGGGGGTGGGTGAACCTGCTCTGTGTCTTTGCAGAACATGCACAACTATCCCAAAGTAAGGAAAATGTTGCACTTTAATATTTATTGCTGAGCTGCCCCATTTCATCAGGTCACTCTTTTCCACTCTGATATGTAAGTGCTGCAATTACCTGGCATGCTGCTGTAAATGAAGATTTCTCTTGATAAAAGAGGACAGGAGGCTCCAAACTGTCACTATATTTCCTACAATCCTACAAAGTTTACTGAAGTGGTTGGAGGGTTTAGCACACTGTCATCCTGTAATTACATGTTGTGTCTGAAGACTTATATTAAAGCTGGGGATGGAAGACTTAGCTGAAATGTGTAAGACTCTCTTTATTCAGAAAAATCTGCCTGGAAATCTCATAAGAAAAGGCTTTCCTGTGAGATTTTCTATACTTCCTACTTGAAGAGAGGCTGGAAACTTGAGAAGAGTCATTCTGTTCCAGCTAAAGTGGGTAGGTGCCAAGGGTTTAGGACGCTGGGGGAGAGGCAAGGGGAGGAAAAGGGAGTTATACATTTTTTTCAGAAATTTGGGTCCATCTTGAGTTTTTTTGGAAGAAGCTAGTACTCACTTTTGTTTTGTCTGAACAAATTTCTTCCCTTCTATTTTGTCTAAATCACCTGGCTGAAGTACAGCCTGAGCCTGGCTTGCCTGAGAAGCCACATTGGATCAATAGGTCTGTTCACAAAGCCTAAATTGCAGTCTGTTTGTGAATCCCTGCAAGAGCTAATGTACTCCATGCACCTCTGCCAGGCACATGGAACTTCTTCCATGCTGCACACAGGACCAGCTCAGCCCACGCTGCTGGAGATGAGCTTGTGCCTGGCTTGACCCAAATCCAGAGCTGAGCTGTGCTTGCAGGATGGTCTTTGGTCCAGGAACATCAGTCAATATGAGCTTGTTTTGATGTGAGGCACTCCATTTTCCAAAAGAACAGGCTTCATTTCCCTCTGCCAGTGCTGTTTAAGACGTCTGCATTTCAGTTTTCAAAGTGCTTGAGGTATCCATCACAGCTGATAACCTCTTCACAGCTTGGAAACTTATGACCTGAAATTGGTTATGGAACGGGAGACCACAGGAAAATCTTAAGCAGAAATCAGGGCATAAAAAGAAAAGCACCTGGCAAATTCTTTACCTATTTTCACCCCTGAAGAATAAAATGCACATGCATAGAGAGGAGGGACCGGAGGGACAAACCACAGTCCCTTCAGAGGTACACAAAGCCTCAAATGCCAGCCTGGCAGGTGAAAGACACACTTGTCCCCACCCCAAAAAGTGGCATCAGCAAGATGGCAGCAAAAACATGATTTGTAAGAAAAATCCATCAGATTCATCCTGTAAATGGCACACAAAATGACTTGTGCCACTGATTTGCTGCCACCCTTCTCTGTAGCACCATGGGTGGTGCAATTTTCAGGTGCCTGTATTGAAATAAGGCAGAATTAAGATTTTCTTTCAATCCCTCAAATATTTTCTCTCTTGAAACCAGTTCCTGCCACAGCCAAGGCTCTTCCAGGAGAGTAGCTCTGTCCTATACTGTGCTACCAAGAATAAACACTCTGTGAGCATAAGTGCCAAAAGAGAGAAAAAAAAATTCCTCCCTTTCATTTTTTTCTTTCCTTGCAAGGCCCAACATGCTGTCTTTGGACAGATTTCAATCCTGCTTTAATTCATTAAAAAAGTGAAACAAAATCACCATTTACATCCTTGACAGCTGGCAGGTTTTATGTGTTCTTACTGCTCCTGCCAAGTCAAAAAAAAAAAAAAGTGTTCATTCAGCTCTGTCATGGATCTTTGGAGTGCTGCAAGTGTGAGAGATGTCAAAATGTACTCATAACAATGACATACAGTACCTGAAGGCAGGAACGTATTATGCTAATGTACTGGTGTAAAGGAAGTTACAATTCTCCTTTTCACTTAAAAAACAAAACAATACAGACCAACAAAAAGCTCCATGACAACATCAGAAAACATACCATTCCTGAAAGAGGCAGAATTTTGCTTTCCTCAAAGCCATCTGACATGTTCCAAGAGCTTTCTGTTCACCAGATCGCATTCTAGTCTATACAAGGGGGCAAAAAAAAAAAAAAGAAAAAAAAAGAAAAAAAAAGAAAAAGGCAAAAATCTGGTGGCTTATTAGCATTTCTTGATTCCTGTTGCTCCCGTGAGGTGAGAATGGTTGTGCAGTTCAGGTGCTGGGATGGGCTGCCAAAGTGCTACAGGCAAATCCTGCCGCTGCAGACCTGGGGAACTCGACTCTTCCCTACTGGTATCAGGTCCATGGAATGTTGGAGTTCACAGTCCCTACGTGGTTGTATTTGCAACATGCCACAAACAGGGGAAATGGAAATATTATAGTGGTTGCAAGGCAGTGATAATAGTGCCCTGCAGCTGCTTTGGTAGAAACAGGAGCAGAAATACCACTTGGATTTTGAGGGGGGCAAAGATAAACTAGGAATTGGCACTGCTGATGTTGCATTTCCTTGCCTGGCTGGCCATCCCAAGGAAATGCAAATGTGAGTTACATCCACCTAAGCACAAGTGTAAGAGACGAAACTTCCCATTTCCACCCTGCACAGCTGTTTCTATAAGAGAGAAGCCCTTTTGGAGAAAACAAGAAGCACCCCATGTTTTAATTACATTATAGCACATATAAGCACACCCCTGCTATCATCTCCAGAGGCGTTTGGAAGGAGCTGCCGCAGCCTTGAGAGCTGAGTCCTCGCTCAGGAAGGACAGATGCCAGATCATTATTCTTGGCTTTAAGGTAGAAAACACCTTATGGGCATAAGATGCTATTTACTGCCTGCAGTACATTTCAAAGAACAGCTATCTTGTCAATCACACGCTCTTTGTGTTGCTTGACTAGGTCATTTTCGTTTTGCCGTGGTGAGTTATTTTGGAATCAGTGTTATTCTTGCGATCAGCTATCCCTTATCTACGGTGGTGAGAATAGCTTGGGGTTGTGACTTAAAGACCACAAGTATGACTAGTCTTGGCTCCGAACCTTGGAGACCCATAGGCACAGTCTTTTCTTACAGAATGCAATCACTGTGGCATGCACACAGCCCTGAGCTATTTCACTTATTAAGCCAACAACTGCTTAAAATGGCAAAGCTGCTCTTGGAAAAATCAACTTGCTGCTTTTTGCCTGTACAAGATCCCTTTTGATACACATAAATTTTTAGAAAATCTAAGCCTGGGGCAATTGTCTACCTTTGAGATGCAGTTACAGCAAGATAATGAGGAGAATTTCAGTTACATAGCTGTGCTCATCTTCACCCGCACTGTTGTGGATGCAACAGGCAGAAATGATTTGTTCTCCACCAGAGTTACTTTAAAAAAATCGACACCAGTGGAAATGTGGCTTTGTGTGCATATCTGGTGTCAGGGAGATCCAGGAAAACACCAGCTGAGGGAGCAGGAGTAGTGTGGTGTCTTTTACCAGAGCTGATTCTGGTAAGCTTCTGGAATGCTTCCCTGTGAGGCTAGTGAGGCACTGGTGCAGGTTTGCCACAGAAAGTGTGGATGTGCCATCCCTGGAAGTGCTCAAAACAAGGTTGGATGAGGCTTTGATCAGCCTGGTCTAGTGGAAGGTGTACCTGCCCATGGCAGGATGGTGGAATGAGATGATCTTTCCAAGTTCCTTCCCAACCCAATCCAACCTACGATTCTCTGATTATCAGTGTTGTTTCTCAGAAATCCTGGGCTGTTACAACCCGAGCCACTGGAGAAGTGAAGTGTGGATGTTGTGTTGGCTGATCAGCACAGAGTTTTTCATCCACAGCTTCTCTGGACAACCTTTTCTGTGTATAACCATAATCACTCATTTCCTATGCTGGAATCAGCTTTCAGCTCCCCTTCCCATGCAGGTTTCAGCGCATGGCATGCTGGCTGTGCTCCCCATGGTGAGCGGCGCCTCTCACCAGGCTCTGATCTGTGGCTGGATGCGTGCAAAGTGCTGGCAGCTCTGGGAACCTTTGAGATAAAATGCACTTTCTGAAAGTAAGATTACTCTTATTACTGAGGAACTGTTTATTTTATTGGGTATCTTTTCAAATCATTTAATTATCATATTAGTTGTGCTCATAGCTTATATTCTAAGGGCATAATTGTGTGAGTGAATGAAAGATTGCCTCCTGCCAATTTCATTGTACAAACAGCCTGGAGCTCTCTCTGCTTTAAATATATATCCACAAGTGGGCTGAATGTGTGTGGGAAGTGGAGAAAAACTTTGGAAACAAAAGGAGCTCTTACCCAAGGTCTCTTTTGAAGACTTTTATTAATTTTCTAAAATAGCTAATGATCCTTTGAAGACTGGGGAAAAAAAGTTGTTCTGTACTCTGCTCAATGCTGATCGAATGGTTCCCCAGTGGTTTACAATCAATAAGATTTTGCTTTGGCACTATCAAGGTAAAAACAAAAATAAAATCACAAAATTCTGCTATTCCACATCTGGGAAAGTTCTGCTTTTCCACATGAAATATACGGCAAGCCTGGAATATTGGGACTGCCAAAAAAGCATATCTCCACACCATATAAACAGTGCAGTTGAAAAAAATATTACCTTATGAAACTTATAGCCAGCAGAGTTACAGAAAATTTATATATAGGGATATAGAGAAATCAGTAAATATAATTGCTATCTAGCATGTTTTATGGAGGTTTTTTTCATATATATATATTCCCAGTTATTCTCCCTTTGGATCAGGGAGTTAAAAATGCACAAGAATTCAGAAATATTTCTAGAAAGGAAAAAAGCAACCTCCAGAAGATGCAACCCACTGTGGAACACCTCAATATGTCAAAATGATATTCTTCCTTTTCTTCCTCCCAAAGAGGAAACCACAGTGCTTCGTCTGAGAAAGCATTTTGATCAAAATGCAATGATGTATTTTTCACAATTGCATTTTCCAGGTGAAATATTCTTCTCTCAAGAGGCTTGGTTGATCATCTCTCTTTTCCCTCATTTGCTGGTATATCACTCTGGAAAAGCATCTCCTCTCTGCTGGAAAAACCTGTGACCACCTTGTATTCTAGGTCAGAAAGCCCCAAATGGCATCAGACTGGTCAGCTCCAGCTCCCTAATCCCAGCCAGATGTTCCACAGGGGGCTAGGGACTGTCCCCACAACAGCTGGGGACTGTAAGGCACCTGCACAGAAGCTGCTGTGCCTCTCCCAGGGACCCCAGCTGCAGGAGCATTGCTGTTTGCTGAGGCCCTGGAATGTTCCTCACCCAGCTGTGCTCTGCTGGACGCCTCCCAATGGACTGGAAGAGGACTGCTGACAGCACGGTGACAATAACCTTGGCCAGCTGACAACCAAAAATTGCCTCCACACACCCTGGATTGGACCCAGTGTCCTTCCTTTGACCCTCAGCTCCTTCCTCTGGCTCTGAGTGATGAGTGTAAGCAATTCCAGCTATTCCAGTATATCTTTTCCTTCTTTTTCTTCTAGCAGAGAGGATATTCCTCCTTCATTGCTCATAGTCAGATTTGTCTTCTGAAGAAGTGGACACATCTGGTGGGGGGTTGGTGAGCCTGAGCTCATGCATTGGGAAGGGTTCATGGAATACTCAGTACTTCTCAGGTAACTAGGGATAGCACCCTCCTCGCAGCTGGGGGATTCCCTTTCCAAAGCAGGATCCTATACTGGATCCACAAACTGGACATGCCTGGGGCTTGTCCTCTTGTATAATATATTTTTGTATATATCTTTGTATATATATATATATATATACAAATATATATAAAAAAATAATATATACAAAGATATATACAAAAATAATATAATAATATATAATAGATATATATTATACAAATATATATATCTTTGTATAATATATTTTTGTATATATCCTTGTATTGTATAATACAAAAGAAAGGGCAGAAAAATGCTTTACCAAGCACTGAATTCCCCAGGAGAATATGGCTGAACTTGTCTACAAGTAAGTCACTGTTGTTCGCATACTCTGCCTCAGACTCACTCTCTCCTGTCCATCTGTGAGTATTGTACTTCAGACAGTAACAGTTATATCAAACATTACACAATTTGGGAATGTGGGATGCTTTTTATTCCAGGATTTCTTAAGTATGTCACTGGCATATTTTCCCATTCAATTGTAAGTCAAGACTGGTTGCAGAAGAGAGTCATTGAAGGGGTAGGCCACAGTTGCCACCCTATTATCAATGTTATCATCAATATTATCAATATACGGCAGCAAAGTTCCCCTCTATATGTCTACATGGGAAAATTCTTAAATATAAAGCCAGAAGCTTCTGCAATAGACTAAGAAAATCTCCCTAAATAATCGTGGACCAGAGAGATAAGAAATTCTTCTCCCTGAATGGGGCATTGTACACCATGTGTCTGTCTGAAAAACAAAAATAATCAAGATTAAATCTGAAGAGATTTAAGATGCAGAACTAAAATGCCACTGAGTCTCTACTGACTGAAAAGGTTTTTGTTGACATGGGGCCAAAGTTACACACTACCATGTACAATCAGACAATCAGAGCATCAGATAAAATTAAAGAATCTTAATTATGTTTTTAAAATGCTGACTGTTCATTACATAGTGGTTTTTTAGCTCTGTTGCTCTGAGCATCTCCCTAGCCTAAAGACTGCTGTGTCTGAAAACTCAGAGTGGTGGTCACAAGCGAAGGATTTTTCTCTTCCTCACCTTCCCACTGTGGCAAATGTCTACAAATGAACACAATGAGCAGGGCAGCAGCTTGCAAAAAGTGCAAAGTCAAGCTTACCTGTGGCCCACCTCTGTAGCAATCTTGTTTACACATCAGCACCTCAGGAACAATCCCTACTTCATTCACATTCCTCAACAGCAGCCTTTATTATATGGTGCACCACATCCTCACATTAATTAGCACCTCACCAGCAGGCTGAGGATCATTTTTCAAAAGGACTGCAATTAACGAAATAAAACAAATCTCTCTTTAGTTCGAGCAACATCGCTTCTCTCCCTCTCTTCAAAGTGAGGGGGTCAAATTGTTGCTTTCCTCTCCAAACCAGCAATGGAAGTATTTCCCAATGCAGGGTGGTTTTCACTTGCCTACCACCTTTTGCCTGAATATTTGAAAGGACTTGGCAAAAGGGAAATGTGGGGAAGGATATTGATTTTCTTTGATTTTTCTTCAGTTTATCTGGGGAGTTGGAGGCAAAGAGGTGGTAAGTAACTCGTCTCAGGTTACAGGATGAGTCATGAGCAGAGTCTGGTTTTGTTGGCTCTTGGATTATTCTCTCCGCCAGATACTCCAACAAATGCAATGATTTCACTGCAACTCAAAATTTGGTAACATGTCTGCAACAGCTGGGGAGCCAAAGGGCTCTTAATGGCAATGAACACAATGTAATCAGTGGAAATACTGTTTTCCTTTGGATGCTTTCATGATCTTCCCTCTGTGGGGAAACCCTTAGTAGAAGGGGCTGAAAGATTCCTTTCCCTGTTTTTTAAACAAATCCTGTGGAAAAAAAATTTCTTGACTTAAAAGTTTTCTGTCTAAAACCAGCTTAGATTTGTCATTAAAATACCATGGCTGGAAAAGTGTCAACAAAACATAAAAAAACTGGCTGTCAGCAGCAATCCAGCTCCTGCAGGGGCAGCCAGAGGGTGTCATGGGCTTCAGGCATGATTTTCTGGCTGGATTGGCCCTTCTGTGGATGGGAATGTCTTTTCTTCCCCAGGGCTGTTGCTGGGCTCCAGGAGCCAGGGCTGCCTGAGGCAGCTCCCACGAAGGCCCACGATGGACTTGCTGGTGGTGTTTGATTTTGGTGGTGGGTCATTCAGCTGATATCATGTTCAGAGTCAGAGAGAAGGTAAGCTTAGAAAAACACAGTATTGCCTCTGGAATGCAAATTTCTCTTTCGGGCAAAATTGTTTATCTAAAAAAAAAAGAAAAAAGGAAAATGAACTCCATTCCTCCCTCTCCAGGTGTCTCCATATGGCCAGCACCTTTGTTGTGGGGCAGCTAACAAGGCACTTCAATGATTTGACCTCACCAACCTGGTGAAGGCCCTAAGAGAGACTGCCAAAATCACCCCAAATAACCTCAGAAAGGAAAACCTAATTTTCTACATTCAGGTCAGCCCTGTTTTGAGTGAAACATGGCAAAGCCACATGGAATGCTGTACTGTGGCAGTGCCTTTGTGACACCAGCAATATCTGTGTTTTGTAATGAACTTTTAGGGCCTCCATGTGGCAAAGGGTGCTGTTGGCAAGCACACATTCCTTCCCCATTAAATCTCCTGTGCTGTGAGAAACTGTGAGTGCTGGTGGGTTTTTAGCACCTGGGAAGAAGAATAATGCTGCATCACTATTGAAGAGGGCAGAATTTACCCAAAAATGTCCTGATTTTTTGGGGTCCAGATTGTATGAAGCAGCTGGGCTTTAATCAAGCGTCTCTCACAAATCTCTCTGCTACACTTATAGACCTAAAACCCCAAAAAAAAGTAATGGAAAAGGATCTGGGAAAACCATCACAAAGGGACTAAGAGCTATACTGGAGGTATCTTGCCTGCAGGCTTTATTCCTCTGAATCAGGCAGAGTTTAGGGCAAGTCAAAAGAAAGCTGCTGATCTGGAAATAATGGTGCAGGCTGGAAACACCCTGCATTGTGCACAGCCCACCACCTGTGTGCTGCCTCCAGCCAGCACCACAAAAGGAAACAAACACAGATCAGCTGCAAAATTATTATTATTACAGTTCCCTTGAATTATTATTATTATTGCTATTATTATTGCTGTTGTTATTATGCTTAGGCCATTAAAGTCTGAGGTTTAGTGTCAGAGAGGTGAAGCAGTGGTTTCAGGGATGCTCTCGGGAAGGGTATGTTTGTGCTGCCTCAAACCTCTCACTCGTCCTGTTTTCCAAGCAGTCCCATAACCGCTGATAATGCACTCTGACAATTTTTTTGCCATCACATGTCAAAAAAACTATCCTGAGAAGACTCCTCCAGGCTGAACACAAGGGCACACCTTAGGGCAGTTGTGGCGACAGTGAAAAATGTGTATTTCCCTGGCAGCACTGCTTGCCTTTGGAATATGCTTGAAAATACATGGAATGAGGTGTCCCTGTTTGCTTTTTGCACTGACGATGGCCTGAGCTCAGGTTGCAAGTACATCAAGTCCCTGCTAAGAACACCAAAGAATAAAAGTGTGGATGGGGACTTTGCAACCAGCCTGGTACTACTCCTGTGATATTTCCCCAGGATGGCACTCTCCCCTCCACAAAATCATTAGATTCTTTCAATGGGTGATGGAGAGGGAAAATATGTATATATTCAGGTAGGGTACATCTTGCTTTGGTGGCAAACCAGGCTACAGCTCTTCCCAGCAACTACAGGATTCCTACTTTTTTTCCTTTCAAAGGAACCTAAAGCACATCAGCCTCAAGAAGAAGAAAAATCCTTGTTTTCCAGATTGATGGATATTTAACTTCCGGTTACATTGGGAAAGATATCAATGTGCTCGTGTTGAATCAACATGTTGAACATCAATCATGAGCAAACCCAGCAACTCCTGTCAGACCTAATGTGTTACTGAGGATAAAATTGTATATACTCCTGGTCTATGCCATTTCAAGTTATAGAGACAAGGTTTAACAGCCAGTGACATGCCATGTACTGTACCCACCTCACTAAATCCAGCGTTTCTCCAAAACACCTAATTTAATTTAAAGTCACAAAGCCACACCATAGCCAGCAGATTATACAAGAATGTAAAAGACAGTCCTAAACCAGGTGTATTTTTCTGAACATTTCCACCTCTTTACATTAACTGTAGTTCCTTTGATTACAGCTCAGATTTTCCCCCCTTTAGACTGCTGAGGGAGCTTCACTCATGGTTACTGTCTCCTTTACACCACTGATTAGTCAGCCCACTCCCCAGCTCGTGTGGGGTTCTCATGTGAGTGTGAGAAAGCAGCACGGATAAACCAAGGAAAATATGAACACAAAACCACAAAGGAACTGCAGGCATCACCCAGGCCAGGTGCAGGCTCTGAAACGTGGTGTTTCCAAGCCATCTTAGGATCAACTTATGGTTAATATTGTCATTGTTGGGTTACCAGGTTTGTTATGCTCTGAGCCCTGGGCATTATTCTTTTTTAGGGTACATCCTAAGAGATTCAAGTTCCACCTACCAAAGTTATTCAGAAGAAAACATCTGGCTATGAAATTCCATTGGGAACCAGAGTGCTGCTTATTAATAAATAAAATAGATATTTTAAATGAGATCTTAAGTTCTTTAAGCAGAATCATGGGAATGGCATTATTCACTGTAGTTATTGGTGCACAGTTACCCTCACTGTGTCCTCATTAAACTGCAGAAAAACTAGACCATTTTTAGGTTTTGTTCTTTCTGCCTCCATTTAGGTGATGATTTTTTCTCTTTAGAGCTTGCCCACCCCCCTCCTCTGGCTGACCTTCCTCACAGGGTACATTCTGTTTCCTACCAGCCCTTTTCTCTCCCATCCCATCCCATCCCATCCCATCTCATCCCATCCCATCCCATCCCATCCCATCTCATCCCATCCCATCCCATCCCATCCCATCTCATCCCATCCCATCCCATCCCATCCCATCTCATCCCATCCCATCCCATCCCATCCCATCTCATCCCATCCCATCCCATCCCATCCCATCTCATCCCATCCCATCCCATCCCATCCCATCTCATCCCATCCCATCCCATCCCATCCCATCTCATCCCATCCCATCCCATCCCATCCCATCTCATCCCATCCCATCCCATCCCATCCCATCTCATCCCATCCCATCCCATCCCATCCCATCTCATCCCATCCCATCCCATCCCATCCCATCTCATCCCATCCCATCCCATCCCATCCCATCTCATCCCATCCCATCCCATCCCATCCCATCTCATCCCATCCCATCCCATCCCATCCCATCTCATCCCATCCCATCCCATCCCATCCCTTCCCATCCCACCTGAAGGCGTCCAGCCCAAAGCTGCTGGGATGAGGACCACGCCAGCTGCTCCCTTGGGAGCTGAGCTCTAGGACAGTGCCCTGTTTGAACTGGGAGGGGAATCTGTGCCCAGCCACCCGGAGCAGCTGCCAGCAGCAACCCACAGCCCTTTCATGCCCCCTCTCTTGTGTTTTGCTCCAGCTGTCAGAGCCGTTATCCCGCCTTTCTTCCCCCCTCCCCAGGCATTCAGGGCCACAGCTGTTTGATCAGGTCACGGTCCCTTTCTCTCAGAGCCACTGGCAACCAGCACAAAAACCACTGGTGGAGAGAACAGATTTTCCCTCCCATTCCTTTTCCACCAACAGGGAACTCTGCCCTGTTCATCTGAGGGCACAGTGGACATCAAGGCTGCATGGTGGCTGCTGGGGGGCTGGCAGGGCACACACCTCTAAAATCCATTTATTCTCATTTTCCATTTATTTGCCCCTCCCATCAATGCCTGCAGAAGGAAGAGCAGGTGAGCAGTGCCGTGGAGTGCTGGTCACGTTACTGCTCCTTCCATCACATCATGAATCATAAAACAGATCACTCTGATTGAGTGTGAGGTACC
This sequence comes from Corvus brachyrhynchos, assembly GCF_000691975.1. Classification (NCBI taxonomy): domain Eukaryota; kingdom Metazoa; phylum Chordata; class Aves; order Passeriformes; family Corvidae; genus Corvus; species Corvus brachyrhynchos. The sequence continues at coordinate 3,156,826 of NW_008238452.1, read as the reverse complement.
AGGAAACTTTTGGATGTCCCTGGTGTGTGATCTCATGCAGACAAGCCACCTGTTAGTGGGCTGCCACAGTCATAAACTGGTCCTGGGAATGCTTGGGTAAAGAACTGTCTTCTTTGTTGTCCAGGAGAGCAGAACTATCGGTATAAAATATCTACTTACTCTGCAGAAATTGTCATTAAAATATTAGCTTAGTAATATTTTCCATTAGGAATTCCTGAGCTTTCCATGCTCCTGTGTGCATGCAGAGCTATTTATCTGCACGTGCATACACTGCAGAAAGAAAATGTGAGCACTGAAATATAAATGCAACTGCTCAGGTCCAGTGGACATCATAAAAGGTAGGAAATCATAGAATGAATTATTGTTAAACAAAACCCAATCAGCAACCAATAAGCAGCAAGGAAGTTTTGATGTCTGTTGTAAACTTGTCTATGACTCCAGTTAAATTGCTTTCCATAGATAACAAAAAATTTTTGAAATTTTCCTTCTAGAATTTTGTCTTTGCTACACCTCTAACAAAGCTGTTAACAGATTCTGTAGGAGGTCAGTGCTTTAATTTTAATTTTTTACTGATAACTTCAGAAAATAAATATGGATGCTTTAAACCTTTTTAAAAATTCTTTTTCCTCTCCCTTTATTTCTTTTTCTTTTTTTTTTTTTTTTGCCATCACCTGCAACTGACAATCTAGTAGGAATGTATGTGTGCCATACAGTGAGAGAAAGGGAGAGTGAGGAGCAATGGACTCCATTTCAGTGCTCAAAATCAGGAGCCTTCCATTGCACTTTACCCCAAATCTAGCAGAAAACCTCTTCCTCAGACACAGGTCTTGTGCCAGCTTCCATATAGATATTCCATTTTGTGTTAATTTTGGATGTGGAGTCAATATGGGCCTGATCATGGAAACTGAGTTCCAGCTTTAAATTTTGAGAGGCAACCAGTTTCTCCTGAATGCTTTTAAACACTTTCAGCCCTTTGGATGAAAAATGCCTGTTTTACCATTAGTCACTTGGAGTGAGAGCACTGGCTCTGAAGGGCCAGCTGAACCCTACAAATGCACAACTTCTTCTTGATCACCCTTTGCATTGAGTTAAGTACCTAAAGAAAAGGTATTCATACAAATGAGTCAAGTGCCAAGTGGCTTTTCTTTCATTCCAAAAAAAGATGAGAGGTTTACATAAGTAAAAAGCACAGTTCCATGTGAAATACTCTTCCCAGTGCATTTTCAGGCAAAATAACAAGCTGGATGCCAAGACTCCAAGTTGTCCAACAGCAAATCCAGCTGTCATTAATGCAGGTATCCATCCTCCAGTGGAAATAGCCTCCATCAACAGCAGACAGATGTGGCTTTTAATATAATTCAGTGGCAGATAATACAAAGCAGTACTTTCACGGCCGGGGCGCGGATGAAAAATGACACAGCCCAGGAACATGACAAGTAACAGGCCTGCGGGGTGAAGTTCTGACTGGCTTTAACTGGAAAGCTTGTTTTCTCTCGAGCACACGTTTGCCAGCTTCAAATGGCACTTACTATTTTTGGTAAAGTTGTTGCAAGCTTCATCCAGCACCAGTTCAATGGTATATGATAATCATTTGGTATTAAATACTGGCAACAGAGCCAGAAGGTTTCCTTCATGCATCCTCCTACCACTGCCAAGGCAATCAAATTAATTCTGCTAACAGCCTGCCAAGTCAACTAGCCCACTAAACTGTCCTGCCTTGAGAGAGAAATGGAGCCCTTCCCCTCAAACCGTGCCGTTTCCCTGCGGAGCGCGAGGGCTGGAGCCCTGCCAGCGGCAACCGCTGCTATCATCGTGCGATGCCATGCGATGGCTCTAATGAGCTGACATTTCCTGTTGCTAAATTGCCACGTCTGGAAGCCAAAGCAAATAGTGTTCAACCCCGGCAGAAACCAGACCATGGGTTCTGACTTCTCCCTCTGCCTTCTATTTCCTTGCTTGCGACATTTCTCCATCCGAAGCTGCCTAGATAAAGAGGGATGAAGTAAAAAACTGCTCCTGCAGCATATGGAATATATCAGGCTGCTCTGCAGAAACCAAGCTGCCTCACGTTGCTTCCCCAGTCCTCACAGAGCACTCTGCAACTGAGCCATTCCCTGTTAATCAGAACAAGGAGCTGCTGTGAGTGAGAACCACACCATGGGCACAGGTTGCCCACACTGGCCTGGCTCTGCTGCTTTGCCCCGAGCCCACACCTGAGCTCGGATTTCTTCCATGTATTTCCCTCTCTTCTGGCTGCTTATTTCACCACCAGCAGTGGCAGATGGGAGATTTCACACACCCTTTCTAGGATCTCCAGGAAGTCAGTGCAGAGCGCTGAAGTTGCTGTCATTATTGCACCTCCTGAGTCTCTCATAATCACCATTTGGCACAGTGAACTCTTAATGCTTCTCTTCAGAATGTTTTTTCACCTAAAGGTTTTCACCTAAGGGAACACTCTTTGGTGGGGATCAAATCACCAGTGCGTGTTGAAACCACTGTGGTTTTGAGCCCAGCAGTGCTCACTGACACATCTGAAACAGAGGCACAACAGGTACATCCTGTTGTGAATATTCCTGAAGGAATATTCATGGGAAGAAAAGTTACAGACTCAGGCTAACAAACCAGGCAGCAATCCTCTGGGGATCTTAACACAGGCTCCTCAGCATGAAAAGGAGCCCTTGGATAAGCCGAGCTGAGCAAGCATGAAAGAGATGTTTTGCTAGGAAGAGGATGGAAATGACAAAAAATGGCAAATGGAATTTTTTTTCACCCACTGACAGAAGGCCACAAGGTTCAAGGAAGTGTCATTTTTCTGTGTCACTTTCTAGGCTAGGATAGAGTTGGGATTTTATCTACCTGCACCAAGCTGCTTTCTAAAGACCATGCATTTAATAGGGGCCTGTTTTGCTGGCAGCATAGTTTTCTTCAGGGCCCTTATTTTTGCCCTCCAAATGGTACATGGATTTCATAGACCTCGAGCTATACTTGCAGCCTTTTCCCTAGGTCACGGCACTGGTAGTCTTGGCTGTCCTCCATCCACTTAAGTCTCAAAAGTCTGTTATAGATTTTATAGACTTGGGGGAAGCTCATTTTGCTCGTGTGCAAGCACTCATCTGTTCAGTTCAGTTTGCTCTCTTCTGTAGTGGCACATTTCATGTTTGTGGCATCAATAAATAACTAAAAACTATTCCACCGATCTCTTTGGATTACGTTGAAGTCAAGGAATGAAAATTATCTACCATGGAAAAATATTTCTTCTGGCAGCATCTTCATGCAGCAGGGCCACTAAAAAATCAGCAGCACTGGGAAGAACTGAGTGTGTCTACAATTCCAATTTTCTATGGGTTAAAGTAAGTCATGGAATCATAGAATCATTAAGGTTGGAAAAGAGAGCATCAAGCACAACCTTGGATATAGAAGTCAGTGCACTGTGGTTCCATACTACCACACAGTCCTTAGAAATTTGAAAGCATCCACTTCATCTCTTCCCACAATAACATACTGAAGATTTTCAAAGAGACTTAAAGCATAGGGAAAATTAATAAAGAAAATTGGTACTGACATGGATAAAAGTGATTTTACTCTGTAAGCATGGAGGAAAGCCACTGATGGCACATATTGCTCTCATCCCCACCCCAACCACTTGACCAAGACCTGGGCAGTCTAAGTCTGCACGGTTGCACAGAATCAAAACAGGTTCTGCCTTTGCCTTTAACTAATGTTGCAATTCTGAAATTACTAATTGGGAAAAGCTGCTGCTTACCCAAGGTACTGAACTACTTTGTGAAACCTGGACAATGGGCTATTGTATGCAAAAGAGATGCAATGAGCTGTGTAGTTTAAAAGGAACTACATGTAAAAGGAACTGCTCAGGTGATCAAAAGGTCAATAATACTCATATATAACCTTCACTTCTCAGGCTTTTCTTCAAAACCTTGGTGAAGCAAAGAAAAAAAGGCAGGGTCAATTTTAAATTCATAAGACTGAGTCACATAAACAAGGAAATAAAGCCTGAAGACCTCCCTTGCCCCATACCAAGAGCAAATCTGAATCCAATCAGGAGCAAGGTTGGGGTTTTCAATACAGTGGACGTTCTTCTGGAGTTCTTAAAGTGCACAAATATAAGTGATTTCCAATTTAAAGACCTTGTTAGGCATGTATGTATATGTGTTTCATTTTCTACCTGTGTAAAAGGTCAGAAAATCTTGTCATATCAGTTTAAAAATAAACAATCACATTCCCATCACAGCAAAAGCTCAAGGCTTTGTTCTGTCAGTCTTAGATATTTTCCACCTTTGAGGAAACTGTGCTCTTTGATTTCTAACACTGGCATATGCAGTGCTAGAGAGTACAACAGGTGGGTTTCAGTGTGTTAAGTGGCAAAGGACATTCAGCAATTACCTTTGGTGTAGAAATGGGCTTTGGTTTAAGGACAAGATCACCTGAAAACTAAAAAGCAGTATTTAAAATATAGGGGGAATTATTTACAATTCTTATGTTTGCAAACAGATATTTTTGACTTTGTGTCAGATAAAAGCCCCCAGGACCCACTCTGCTCTCTTTCAACCAGGAGCAAAATGCAGGAAATAAAATTCAAGCATTTTTCCATTTGTATTTGCACAATATTTGCTTTGGGCTAAAGGCACACAAGGTGTGCTGACCTGCTGCTGGAAAGGTGAGCCCATTGGAAAGGACCACAAAAGGAAGGTTCCATCCTGAGATGATGGTATCCATTCATTGATTAAGAGAATGTTGTGTCATTTCTGAACGGCCTCAGTGTCAAACTCCTGCTTCTCTCCAACTCTGGCAGCATTAACAGCGTGCTGTTGATACTGTGGCCTGAGGTCTCTCACTCTGACAGCTCTGAAAGGGAATTTTGGAAGGATTTAGTGGTTTAGAACAGCTTATTTCACTAACCCATAAAGAAACACTTTCCTTTGACACAAGCACGAGTGGTTATTTTCTATACTTAAGATGGCCAAGGTAAAGAAAACCCAACTGCGCATTTTTCAATATTTTATCTTTACACAAGCCTGAGTTATGCAGAGCACAAAGCCACATACATAATTCACAGAGAAGGTAATAATATCTGACAAAATCTCAAGAACTGTCTAACTCACGTGCCAAAACTTTCAAGAAGGAGTACAAAACTAGAAAAAAACAGTCCCAACAGAAATATTGTTAAGGATAGGAACTTCCCCACCTGATGAGAAGCTGCATCTTCTGCTTGTCTCTAGAGATGGAGAAGCAACAGAAGTCAACAAGTTCTCTGCATTTCCTACAGTGCCACAGTATAATATTAAATACCCATTTTTTTGTTTTAAGTCTGTGCTAAAAATGGTCCTTCAGTCATATGCAGAACCAATCTATTTATCCTATAGATTTCCTAACTTACAGGGTGACAGTGTGAGAGAGCTGTAGGAGTGAAGGAATTCAGACTTTTACCAAAGTTCTTGATAAGTTCTTAGCTGCCCCTGTTCTATGGGCTCTCTTCTCTTCCAGGATTTTCTCAGCCTTGGAAAAATAACCTTCCTCATGTTTTTGAAAATTAAGGAAAGAATGGTGTTATGATACATGATGAAAAGCAATCAAATCAAATATCATCCGTACAAACCTGAGAAAAATCTGTAAAGAAAACAATGTCTCCATCAGAGAATTGTTACAACACATGGCTGTTACAATTATGACAACGTTTTATTATTTTCATTAGCAACAGACTATGGTTTGTTCAGGCTATGTAAGTTTTTAAGAGACTGACATTTCAACGATTCAGGGGATAACACAGTTGTGTTCTTGTTAAACTACAAATAAAATCTAATCCCATTTCATAAATGACCCCTGATTAAGCTTGTCCAGCATCTCAGATGTCAGAAGACAGCTACCCTGATACAAGAGCTGAGCTGACTGAGAAAAATAAGTGGAGAGGACTAAAATAACACCCATAATAATTCATCCTGCCATTTCAGTCTGAAAAGAAGGAGACTGTTCCTGCTTTGCACAGACTTGAAAAAAGCGACTTTCCCAGGGTCACTCAACAGACCATGGACTGGAGTCCCATTTGCCAGGATCCTCTCCTCCTTAGGTCACAGAGGAGATGCTTCATTCAGTGATGTCCATTCCTTTGAGTTTCTAGGGCCATTTGGGCCTTAAAATGTTCTATTTGGGATACCTATCTAGGTATCTTCGACTTTTGGTGACAATTCCCATTGCAGTGATCTTTGTGATTTCCTAATAGCGACCAACCTGAGGCAGAAATAAGGAAATGGAATACAGAATAAAGAAATGGGTTGCTTTGGAAGGCTCTGAAAGCAAGTACAGATAAGTCTTTGCTGTGGTAGCAGTAACACCATATCCTGCTGTCCCGCTTTCCCATCTGGAATGACAGCAAAGAGAGCTGAGAAGTCACCCTGGTGCCTGCAATGAGAGCCAATTGCTTTTCCCTGTCCAGGAGCCATCTGATCTGTTTTGCATTCAAAGCCTTTTCTGGAAAGAGTTATGGCTCAGTGAATATTATCCTTAATCATATATTTATTAGATAGGAAATATTTTCACCAAGCACTTCTTAGGAACATTATAGAGCACTTTAACACTTTTATATGTTTAGCCAGTCTTATTCTTTGCCTTCAGGATTCCCACTGTCCCTTTCCCTCTCCAAAATGAAAGAAAATGATGATTTAATCCAGGAGACATGCTGAGGGCATCAACAGCTGTGGTTTTGCTGCTCCACACTCTGACTCAGGGTCTTCTCCAAATCCCCAGATGAAATCAATCCAACTGTTTCTTTGCTTCAAAAGGGGTTTGGACCAGGCTTGTTTCCTGATCCTGGGGAAGTCACTTTGCCCCCTGTGCTCAGCACATTTCTGAAACAGGGAACCTGTGTTTGAACTGGCTTGGGAGCTGCCATGGGACTAACCACAAGTTGTCATGGTGATGGAGAGGGAAACAGTTAATGGTCCAGCCATCACCAACAGAGGTTGGAAAGAAGTAGCTTCTGTTTATATTTCATTGTTGTTTAAAGCACTCAGAACTAAAAAAGGAGCTATCTGATGATTGAGGCTGTGCTTATATTGACTTTCTTCCCATTCACATTTTCCTTAGCACAAAGAAATACTTCCTCAGCACAGAAATGTGTTATTAAGGGGAAGGTGTCAGAGGACTGAAGAAAAGTGTCTTTTGCACAGAGGCTCTTGTTTAGCAATTTTCAGGACTCGAGCACGAGAAAGGAGTCATTTCTCAGGCCCCAGTACGGCTGCTCCAAACACGCCTGGCACTGGTGGGGGCTGGATGTCTTTGCAAGACCCTTCGGGGGATGCTCAGAGTCCTGAAGAGGGGACAAAGTTGTGCCCAGCGCCCGGAGCTCGGTGTCCGCCCCGCTCCGAGGGGCTTTGCTTTGCTGCTGGGGCATTCGTG
>NW_008238452.1:3141712-3149384 GCF_000691975.1 Corvus brachyrhynchos | reverse complement strand
GAGGCTCCCCAGCCCCCCCAGCCGCTGTGCCAGAATATGGAGTGAATGCCCAGCCCTGCTTTCGCAAGGTTTTACGGTTCACACTTCCATCTGCCTCCCTCCCCCTTTCCCTCTCTTCCCCTCTCTCTTTTTCTGTCGGATGCTTCAAGGAAAAGAAAATTTATGGAAGCGGTTCCAAGAGCTGTTTTCCCTGCCTTGGTGCTAGTCGGTGCACACTCCTGGCTGGCTCAGCCCTCCCTTCCCTCTGCCCGGCTCCACAACTCCTTCACCTCGCACAAAAGATAGATCATGTTACCCTTCACTTGCTGCCTCCTGGGCCCCAGCCCCCGGAGCTGGTGAGTGCATCCTTAAACGTGCCAGGTACATGCAGCTCCCTGTGCCTCCTCTGAAGGATAAAATTCCCTTTCCACATTCCCACCCTGGGAAAAATGTGAATTTCAAGTTTTTTCCGAAACAAAAAAGTAAGTGATGTTATCTCTCTGCACAGGGACGAGTGGTAGGAAACACAAGCTGTCTTCCTCTCTGCTTTAATCAGCAGATTGCTTAATAATGTAAGCTAATAAATCAGAGTGGTGACACGTGCTTGGTTTAGAGGACAGGCTGCCTGAGTGGCACCATGCTAGTCCTCCATCCCTAGGGCCAGCTTCAGGCATGGTCCAACAGGGAAGGCAGGACCCCCCCTCCCTCCAGCCTCTTCTCCTACCTCAGAGTGCCAAAAATCAGCTCAAAAGTCATGGATGGCAAAATTAATTTTGTTAGGACTTCTGAATGCACAGTGGTCACCCAAGCCCAAGCAGCAGCTGCAAAAGGCAGTTCTGCCCTTCCTCTGTCCTCCTTCTTGCTGCCCTTTCTTCTTTTGCAACTTTGCCACCCTCGTTTTCTCCCTGAATCTCATTTCAAGGCTTTCTGACTTCAGTATTGCTCTCTCAGTGCTAAAATTGCAAAGAACAAAATGTAAAAAACCCTGATTCAGACTATAACCTTGGTTTCATGCTCCTTTGTTTCTAAACCCTGATGGCCATTTTTGTCTACAGCTGGATCCTGATCTCAAGAGCAAATTTAAGAATTTGGGGTTTTTCACTGCCTTCCTTCCTCTGGCTCAAGCACACAGCAAATCTGGGTTTCAGGGACTGAATTCTCTCGTGCATATTTCTGTATTCAGACTGAGATCTTGTGTGACAGGGATCAGTGACAGTGATTTTCTGGAGGTGAACAGGTAACTTCAAATTGAAGTGATAACTCTGAGTCTGGGGGCACCTGTGGTGCCCTTTCCAGGCCTGTCAGGCTGAGAGAGACAGCAGCAGTATAAAAACAAGCCTGTTTTTAAAGGTTTGTCTCCCGGCCTTCCCTCCAAGATGATGTCTCACCTACGAGACAGCCAGTGACTCATCCCTCAATTATTGCTGCTGTCATTCGGGTCCAAATTGCTCGGAGGAAGGGAAGTACTGACAGAGACACTTTGGGAGATTAAAATACCCGTGTCTGCGATGCTTTATAACAGCTTTGCTCTAAGGAACCTGCTTTCTCCATGATTACTTTGTTATGAATTCACTTGTGCAACACATTCTTGGAACGGCACCGTTTGTTTCTGGAACCAGGAATCAGTGACAGGAGATTCATTATAGGCAGGGAATATTTTCTTTAAAGAAAAGCTGTCAGGTCAAATCAGGCATTTATATTACTGTTTGTAAAACAAGGTGTTTACATACCTGTAAAGCTGCCACTTTTTTTTTCTCCTTTGATGAAAGTCACCTTTAGAAATGTACGTGGAAACAGTTCTTTGGCACTGAAAGCAGAGTGAGAGCAGAAAAGGCCAAGCAGCCACACTTCCTTGCCCTTTCCTCCCCTTACAAGGTGCCATGCCCCTGGGAAGGTGCCCAAGATGCACACCCCAAATCCAGGGATGTGCAATGTGCACCCTCAGCTGTCAGAAGCACCCTGGCTCTGCCTGTGCTGTGACAAAGGAAGGGTGCAGCCTGCTGCCTGCAGCCTCCCTCCTGCCAATCCCTGCATCTGTCCCCAGGGCCGTGGGAGAAACTCCTCTTTGTCACAAGGTTAGTAATTAAGATACTCTAGCTGATAAATGAAAGTGCTGAGAACTCTTCGTGCTGCGTATCCCTCCTCTCTGCAGGCAGCTACTCAACTCTTATCTGGATTATGATCTCTGAAGGAAAGTATAACTTGGCAATCGTGGTCAAAGCGTTTAGACAATTCAGTCAATGGAAAACCCCGAGGGAAAAAGACAACTACAACAAAAACATGAAGACAGATGGATGTAAGAGGAGAGCAAATCCCATTTGATAAACTGTCTTGACACAAAACCCCTCCTCTCTTGCCCATGGTGAACACACCAGGACTGTTTCTTTCACAGCTCCCAAAGGCGAAGGAAAGCAGGTGACCTAGATAAACAACACAAATTAATCTAGAAATTAGATGCTCACCTCAGAAACAGGAAAATTGCAAGCCAGGCAGGATCTCTGCGCTTCTGCTTTTCCTTTTCTCTGGGGCTCGTGGAGTTGGCACTGGATGTTTTAATTCTGGACTGACACTTCTGTCACCTAATTTACCCTGCCATTTGCCCACGCCCAGGAAAACAAAATTTGCATTCAGATAAACACAGACCCATTTCCAAGCCCACTCAGACTATTTAATTAAGAGTTTCCAAGTGGACACTGCACATTATTTCCCCAAATTAAGGGCTGCTCCATAGGAAACCTCCCTTCTGCTCTGGGATAAACAGAAACCAGGAGGCGAGGGGCCAGGTCATATCCTGAGCTCCCACCCCTGCATGAGCATCAACCACCAGGCTGTGCAAACACAGACCTGTGCCTCTGGAAGGAAAAATCAAACCAGAGGGCTGGAAATGCTCGTCCCCTCTGCAGCCAAAAACCTGGAGTGTGGCCAGGCCCCACTGGTCTGACTGCTGCAGGGAAGAAGGAGCTGTAAGCCAGCAATTAGCAATTCTGCTCCTAACAGGAAAGATTGCTGGGAAGCATAAATAGGGTGGCTGTTTACACGGGGGTTAGTGCAGGAAGTCGTGTTGATGATGATGGTTGGGGGTTTTTTGGAAAGCTGCCTTGCCTAGGGAAGGATGCAGTTTGTCGGAATCGCAGCACCTGGGCGAGGAAGAGCTTCGTGCACAGAGGTTTGGGGCTGGCTTTAGGGATTTGCATCCCTGATATTATCCCTTCCAGTCCAAACCATTCTATGATACATAATTGTGCATTAATGAGCTCCACAGCATGGGAGGTAATATAGAACCCTTTGGTAGACACTGAGTTTTAAGCTTACATTGTGGTGAGCAAGGGGACAGTCTTGGACTTTAAGGGTGATTGCTTTTTATTTTTCCTCCTTGTTTTAGTAGCATTCAAATGCTATCACGTACACACAGATCCCTGCAGTTTTTGAAGGGGCAGGTACTTTTCCAAGCAGCATGAAAAATGAAATCATGAATGATGCAGAGCTTAGTCACGAGAAACACAGAATTAAGAAAAAGAAAGCTTTGGGAAGGGGATTAGTTTGTTTGTGCAAATGGCTGAGCAAGGAAATACACCTCTAGATGGACTGTTGCCACCACTTAGTGATTCACAGGCCTGAGATGAAGAGAATACAGGGCCTGGAAAGTAACCAGACTTCTAGTTCTTACAAATAAAGGGTGTTAATTTATTAACAGCACCAAAAATGAACGATGCTAAGCTGGAGGACTATGGCAGAAGCATTTCTCCTGGACCATCACCTCGTGCATTTCATCGCATGTGTACCTTTGAAATCAATCGCTTAAATATGTCAGCCCTGTGCCCACTGGAACTCAGAGCCCTGTGTAGCTTGGCCAGTCCATCTAACCACTGGATTAAAGGGAAAACCAGACCTGCTGTGGGGTGCAGGAGTTATTGGTGATGACACGAATCACGCTGGGAGCAAAATGACAACATAACACAAAGAGGAAATTCTCTCTGACGTGCCCTTTACCTTCTTTAAAAACATAGCATTCCTGGTCCAAATTATGTACAGACCTCCAGTGCTATTTGACAGTACCTGGAGGAGACAACCTTAAAAATTTCCCAGTTTTGCCTTAGATAAATAGATAGAGTTTCTCCAGTGCTCCTTGAACTTCCTCCTACTCACTTTAGAGAGTACTCCTAATCTAAGGCAGCGATATTAAGCTCTCTAGCAACTGGCATGTTTTAAAGGATCATTGTAGGTTTTCTTATTCAAGTGATAAATCTGGAGGTCAGTTCCTGGCACAGCCAATGGGAATGTGGATGTGTGCTGCAGAAGACAGGTTTACAGCATTGAAACCTGGTAGAAGTAATTACGTGAGCCACTTTGGATGAAATCATAATTAAATCTTATTGGGGTTTGAAAGTTTGGATTTACAGTATATTTCACTTGCTGTTTTTCATTTTCATGAACCTCTGGCACTTTCTGCTTCCAGCTGGGACAAGGAGAAAAGTGGCTTCAATGCACTATGAATTAAATAGTGGGAAACCCATATATTTTCAGGAGGGCAGTCTGGGAGAAATCTTGTTCTTTAGACACACAGAGCTCTGTTATATTCCTCAGGCTGAGCAGTAAAAAATAAAAATGGAGGATCTGTGATGCTTTGGGGGTTCATTCAAAGCAAAACTCTTTTCCATGAAAAGGAAAGAAAATGTCTGAAATTCAGTTGTGTTTTCCCCGAGGAACCCTTGCCTTGAGGTAGGGCACAGCAGAATATACAAAATTCCCATTCTGGGCAAGAATTAGAGAAAAAAGGACCATGTTACTTCAAAAGAGAAGTCTAGTGTACTGGTCTGGACCAGTAATGATAGCATGCACCAGGATCGTGTTCTCCAGTTTTTACCCACTGTGCAAGCAGGAGCAGCAAGCTCGATGCAATAGGAAGAACCCTCAGTGCTTGCAGGAAAACTGATCTTGCTCACTCTCACCTTCTTGCTTTTTCACCTGGCTGAGGAGGTAGAAACTCCAAGGTTGGGTTTGCAAACAGTGTGACTATGCACTTGCACTTGCTTGGAATTTTGGCCAATCTGTTAAAAAATAACGTAAATATCAAAGAATGCAAAATATCGTACAGTGGCAACACCCATTACCTCCAGCACTGGCAAGGATTAGAATATACAAACATCTATGTAATACAAAAATTCCATTAATTTAGATAATAAAGATTAATAGACTAACCTAAAACCATACAGCCCTGAATGTTTTTTTTTCCATTAGGTCCTGGGAGAAAAAAAAAGACTGATCAAAACCAACTTTTGGGTTCAAATCACTTCAGTCGAGATTTGCTTTTTGGGTCACTTTAGGCATGGAAGTTGGGTTGTAGCTGCCTTCGTGCCTCATGGGCAGAATTCATAAAATTAGAATGTTATCTCCAGAGGTTATTGAGACAGACTGAAAAGAGCAGATTTTCTGGGAAGAGAAATAGAAAAGTGGCAGAGGTGGAAGATATAAGTGGATGGATACCAGGGACTCAGGCTTCAAAGGGAGGGGTGTCATGACCTCCTTTCTCACCCACAATCATGGTTCATCCATGATGTTTCCCAGTTTGATGCAACAGTTGTTGCCAGGCTATGGACTTCTCCTGGGATTGGGGCTGGGCATAGATCTCACCACCTTCCAGAATCAAGATTGAAAAGCCAGATTTTAAGACCTAGAACCCCTGCAATACAGAAAGGGTGTAGAATTAGGCTTCCAACTCATGTGTCTCAATAATTGAAGCAATGTCCAATGCCTCTGTCTGGTTTGGGTTATCTGGAAGTAGGCCAGCATGCTGGATTATCCAGAGAGATAGTGAGTTATATGTGTTAATAGGGAATTTAGGTGATACAATTTACAAATGGCAAACACCATCTCCTCTGGTTTCCCAGCTAAATCCCAGGAATGCACTTGCTTGGAATTTCACAGGGCAATCATAACTCCCCCAGCACACTCCTTGTATTCCTTTTTAGGGAAATAGAATACCAAAGATCACTACAACTCCCTTACCAACACTGATTTTACTGCTTTGGCCTAATTTTGTAGCCAACATCATCACACCGCATTGCAAAACCATTCTTTCATCACAGCCTTTGCATTTAATCAATCTTTCTCATTCTTGCACACCCTACAAATAGCAGAACACAAGCAAAGACTGAAAACAACCAGCAGAGTTGGTTTATCCATCAGCCAGATGGATATCTGGATCAGACAAAGCCAGATTAATACGATTTCTCTAATAGAATCCCAAACCATCAGCTTTAGGCTGAGTTGGATCCTAAACCTTATAACCCCACACAGTCACGGCATCATTGGCTGCTTTCTCTTGGAAACAATCCCCTGGGCACTGCTGGAGACACAGCACCTGAATTAGGTTGTCTTTTGTCTGGAGAGGGCTGGAAATAGTCTTCCTGCAAGGATAATCAAAGGCACAAACTTCTGCTTAAGCTAGACACCTTTCCTTATTCTCTTGCTATGAAAATCAGGTTTATGGGCATTTTATCTAGGAGTGTATCAGCTATCCTTGCTTGTAACTTTAGAAACTGCTATTAAACAGAGCAGGAAGGAGGCAAGTGGAAATAGGGAGAAGGTGGTAGCTCTGACTGACATCTTTACTGGCATGGGACACAGGATCAGTTTATGAAGCTTTTCTAACGATGGCCCAAACCCAGGCAAGATTGGCTCCATGATGTCTTGCCAGGAGTGCTATAATCCTCCTATGCAGCCTCTTGGGTGGGAGACAGTGACACAAGGGCTTCACAGGAGGTCAGCCTCCTGCCTCAGCAGATGTGCATAGGCGTATCCTGATCGGATTTGCAAGGGCACAAGTCTCCCCTGAAGCCTGGGTTCTCCCTCTGGAGGTGAAGGAGCAGGTTTGATGTGGGGCAGAAGGGTCTGGTTCTCTTTGGGGGTGATCAGTACCTGCATACTACCACTGGTGAGGAGCCATTGTGGTGTCTGCAGATCCTGGAGTTATAGGATAGATGCTTCATTCTGGAGTATCTGTATTATTAAAATGACTGCACTTGTCTGAGGCTGGGGCTACTTTCCATTCAAAGCAGCAGGGATGAGTGGTTCTTGCTCTCTCCCCATGACCATATTGTTTGTGTTTTCTGCAACCTTCAGGCGATAAAAGGAATGTAATAATCTGTCTGTTGTCTCCTTGCCAAGCTGTCAGCCCAGCCAGTCCAGCAGCCCAGCAGCCTCAGAGACTTTCTCAAACAACTTCCAAGCCATATGAAGGAGATACAGGGCACTTCAGAAAGCAAAACCAGATAATTTCTCAGACTAAAGCCACCCGTGAAGTGTCAGTGTACAGGAATCAATTCACACATGTTTTAATCAACTTGTAAGTTACACTGGGTATATGGGAATAGTTAAATTTATAGACCTTGGAGTCTGTCCCATTAAACTCTGTCTATACTGTTTAAACACTTCTGGAAGCCTACATTTAAATTTGCCTCGGGTCATGAGTGAAATGAATACTCCTACTTCCAGCAAAATACCAAGTGCAGATCCATGAATTTGTACTGAAAACAAAAGCTTCCCCGTGCTGTCTGCAGGGATGGTGGCACTCTGGAACGACTGCCATGTGCAGGGCAGGGGGGATGCACAGGGATGTGCCACGACGAGCCCACCGCTCTGGCTGGAGCTGCTGGTTGTTCTTCTGGTGCAGGAGAGCAAACTTTGCCAACCC
>NW_008238452.1:3135225-3141544 GCF_000691975.1 Corvus brachyrhynchos | reverse complement strand
CTACACGAGCAGAAACGTGCCTGGAGATGAGATCCAGCTGTTTGCTGAAGCGATCCCGGCTACCGACAGCCAATCTGGACATTTTGGAAGCATCTGCAGGCTCGCTCTTATCGATGGAGGAGGAGTTTTGAGTGCATTTTCTCTCGGAGCAGGTTTGCTGATAGCATCAGCATCTGCTCGGCAGCAGCATTAGCAGCCCTGCCTATGCAGGTACGGAGGAAATCAGAGACAGGGCTTTTGCCAGTCAGGACAGGAATGTTTATTTAAATGTAAGGAGAGAACCAGATCTGCAGCTGCTGGATCTGCAACGAGTCTCAGAGGGGCAAAACCTGGCTTGGAAAAAAAGCGTTGAGTCCTGTGAAATGAAAAAAAAAAAAAAAAACCCAAACCAAAACCCCAACCCAAAACCTTTGCAGGAATATGCACTGCCCATACTGAAAAGGCATTTTTGGTTTCCAGAAAAGCTGGCTACAGCCCACGTGGCTCTGGTCGCCCAGTGACAGACAGCCTTACACACTGAATACCAACTGGAGAATTTGCAAAAACAATTACTTCAATTATCTCGTTCCCTTGGCAACCGCAGAACACACGCTCGTGTTTTAATGAGTCACTGCCACTGACACCAATCGTGCAGGGCAGGAGCCTTCTCCCAGAGCCCTGCAGCTCCCTGGGGAGCCCAAAGGGCACCCGAGGGCCTCCAGCAGCACCTGCCATTCCCACCTCCCTTTTTTCCTCCCAATAACTAAGAAAAACCACAGTTTTCTGTCTTTAAGAGGAGGATATTGGCTCAGAGCAAGCACCGCTGCTACACTAAAGGCCTAACGCGAGCTAGTGCAAAATAAAGTAAATGTGAAAAGCTCAATTTCAACATCTCAGGTGCACAGACTGTGCATGAAATTGCCATTAATGAGTTAATTCTAGCTGAGGTGCCAGTGGTGTGAAGCCAGAGTAATGTCACAGACTGACTGCAGAGTTTTGGGCACACTCGAGGATATCGACTGATGAAGTCTTTTCAAAACCGACGTAAAATAAGTTGTGCATGCTGACCAAAATGTGTAGATTATAGAACTTATATGTCTCATTCTATAACACATACATCTATACATCCATCTATGCTTCTAGGCAAAAGTATTCTGAATAGATAGGCTGATTTTTATTGTCTTATCTCAGTCCCATAGCAACTGCAAATTGCTAGAAAAGAGCAAGAAAAGTGATAAAAGCTCCTGGGAAAGTTTGCATTAAGATGACAAGTAAGGAAAATATTTTATGTATTCGGTGAAGGGAATGAGTAATGGGAAACATAATAAAAGATATGAAACAAGGCTGGTGAGAATGGAATAATAATGAACCTGGGGGTCTTACTCATCTCTTTGTGCAGATAGGCAAGAAGACAAGCCAAAAATAGAAGGAAAACACTCACATATGAATTTTTGGTGTATAATCCCTTCCTGCATGCAACCTATGAGCGCTTACTGCTGCAGCACTAGGTCAGATCATGGTGTTTCAGAAACACCATGTAGTTACTTCACTTGCTGAATCAAAAGTTTGCCCAGGAAATAACTCTCATGCACAAGCTGGGCATATAGGAAAGGTCAGAAAGGACCTTCACTTCGGGCCAAGTAAATCCTATTCCAGAGCCTTTTTAGTGAAGTATTTATTTAAAACTCAACAAACCTCACTTTTGTTGCAATGACAGAAAAGTAGCTGAGAAAAACAAAAGAGCTTTTAGTCCAAAGTTTTGAAGATTGAGAATATTGCTTCTTTTTTGTTTTTTTGTGTGTCTCTCCTATCACAGGTATGGTCATGCCTAGAAAGTGGTATTTTTCCTGTGGGTTAAAGACTATTTTGCAGACAAAAGACACCAAAATATTTGCATTGGATACTCAGAAGTGACAAATTCAGCCTGACATGCAAACACTGTGTGCTGTCCCATGATGCTGAAAGCAGAGGAGAGCTGGGAGCACACAGAGGTGTCCAAAAGATAGAAACCTTGAAAACCAACTGCAATGAGGCAGCAGCTACACGGCACAAAAATAACATTCCCCCCTGTAATCACAACAAATTGTTTTTAATCACAAGCAGATGTGATTCATAATCAGTTTTCTAAAGTCAGTCTAATGAGAGCCCCAGCAACTCCCAGCTGAAGAATTACTTTAGAGGGCAAGGGAATACCTATAGGTCAGTTTACATACCTTGGCAGCAACATGCAAGCCAGTGGGGACATCCAGAAGGAAATAAGGTCACAAATTGGCAGGGCAGCAGCTGCACTTACCAGTTTAAACAAGATTCAGTTGTTGAAAATCTACATCTTAAAGGCCAAATCAGCAACTCGTAGACGAAACCATGAATCTTCAACTCAAATGTTATTTCCATCTGACCATATGGATATGGAACCTGGATGCTCCCCAGAGGCACACCGGCAGGCAGCTTAAGGCTTTGGAAACAAACTGGAGTGAATATATGAAGTGGAATGGATTTGTAACGAACGTCAGGAGCTGTCAAGGAGCTCGGTAACTTGGTACCCCTGGCAAAAGAAAGGGGGGCATTTGGGACACGTGTCAAGGGTGAAGGCACACATCTGCCCTGCCAGAGATGGCCCAGGGTAGCCAGGGGAATGGCTGACTGAAGGACTCCAGCAAAAATGCTCAGAGGATGCAGGAGAGCAGCATGTGGGTGGATGTGTGACAGCACTGCTTGCTCCAGCCAAAACTTGGGAACACCGGGCAGGGTCTGTCAGACTCTTCTGTGACCCACCTGAGCACCTACCCAGCTATCTCCTGACAAGCCAAGATGTGATAGGACATGCACATGTGACACTGGCCTAATTAATATAAAGCTCCTATGCTATTTGCTCCATTCCTGTATCATTACAGGAGTGATTTTCAAGCTTCCCAGTTACTGTATAAACGAACAGATTTATCCTGGACTTTTATCCCCATCCCAAGGACATTTTAGTTAGATCTTTATGCTTTTTTTGGGATGTTGCTTGTGTTTGCAAGTTCCTGGAATTTTTAACTCTGCATTGAATGCATATCGGAATTCCTGAGTTTATAATTGATTACATCTCAAAAGGAAAGATAATTTCTTTTTTCAGAGTGAAATTCTCTTAACCATGGGAACATATTCTTAAACTCTTATATTCAAAAGAAAACTTCTGCCTTATAACCCTTAGATACCAAGCCCATGGATAGATTGATGTGAAACTATCTCTTTCATTTAAAACAATGCACGAAGAACAATTCCTGCTCCAGCAGCTGAAGCTGGGCAGTCACCCAGGAAAGTTCGATGGGAATTCCAGAGTTTCACAAATTTTGGCAATGCACCTTTCCTGGAGGAACTGAAGGCAGCACTCCTGGGACTCCAGAAGCAGCTTCCCCCTGAGCTCCAAGCCCTGCCTGGGGCTCTCCTTGCAGCCAGACACATCCAGCCTCACTGGATTTGGGATGCCCACAACGCAGGCAACCCTACCGCCTGCAGGATGGGATAGAAGTGTGGGATCTTGATGGATTTAAGCTGTCACTATCAATCAGAGCTAGTGAAAAGGCTGCTTTCCAGGTGGCACAAACAAGCTCTGTTTGGAAATCCTTTCCTAGCCCTGCTTCTTGTGGCTGGGGGGAAATATTCCATTTGTTTTCTGCTCTTCACGTGAGGGTGTTTCAGAAGCTGTGAGCCCTCCACCATATAGAACTGGATGCACAAACAGCAGGAGGGAGCTCATATTCAAAGGAATGGAAAGAAAATAATGAATTACTGGAACAGCACTGGCCACTTCAATAGGAGCACCAGTCATCTAATGAAAATATTGACATTTATGGGAATCCACAGGCAGAGTTAGGCATAGTTGTGGTCTCTGCTACTGTATCACTTTTCATGATGTTTTATTTCTGTTTACCTTCCAAAACAAACTACTGTAACTAATATGTTTATAATAATTAATGAGGAGACAGCCAAGCTGGAGAAAGGAATGGCCTCAAAAATTTACGCTTTTCCCAGCTGGGAGGCTTAATTGGTATGGGGACTTCTTTTCTTTCCCTAATCAGATAGGGAAGAAGCAGGGAGGTAGGAATGAGGGCCCTAATTATTGGTGGTGTAACTCTGTGTAAAACAATGTGCTTGCACCAGGGATTCATTTAATGCATTGTCCTTTGCTAATCACTTCATTAGCAGCTAAATAACCACAACTAATATATTTATATGCATGCATGTGTGTATATACGTATTTGTGAATATCATACATGCCCCCTGGTCACTGCTGGAGCTGGAGGTGGTGCACAGTGCCCCAATTCAGCTGACAATAAATTATCTTGAGGACAATCTCTCTTCAAGCCTAGCAGCAGCTTTTGTGGTCTGTCATTGTACCGGGACTGACAGTGCACAGACTGTGCCTGGGAGGAAGAGGGAGAGAGCTTTCTCAGGGAAAAGTCTGTGACTACTTTGCAGCCAAAAGCAGTCCCAAACCTGAGGGGTCTCACTGCTGAAGGAACGGGATGGCACCAAGCACTGGGTAGACATGACTGGGTTTGTGGTTTTGTGAGACGGACTCAGGCTGATCACCTGTGGCAGGGAAGTCTGATCCCTTAATCTCACCCAGGAAAACATATTCTTTGCATGTTCTCCTAATTACTCATCAGGGAAGGAGGGCCCTGCTCAGAATGTGGCAGAATTCAGCTGGTTACACTACATTCAGTCTTTCTGCTCTGGAAACAAAACAGAGCTGCCTTTCCTGGTCGGTCGGTGATGAAGGTTCCTCAGGTTTGTCCATGCGATGCTCGTATATCCAGCAAGGATAAGCATCTTTTGGCCTCTCACCAGAGGCTCCCACAGCTTTCCATCTGCCCAGCTGACCTCTTCCATGGCCACACTGGAGAGGTAACTTCTTAAAGATAGCCATGATGTGGATCTGCAAGTTATGAAGTAATGTTCATTCCTTATGGATCAAAAAGTGCTCAGGACAAGATATTGTAAAGCCAAAATGTACACATCCCTTCTTCCAACAGAGAGCTATGCCCTTAAAGCAGTGAGAAATCTACTTTTTGGCACTTCTCAATCGTGTGTGTCAGCTGGTTCCTTAAAAGTATTGATTTTGTTTCCAAACAAGTGACCAAATTAGTAAATTAATAAAGCCAGTCAAACCCAAAACGAACAGTGAGGAGTTCCTTAACTGAAGATTGAAGGGCCTAAACCAAACCTGACGCTCGCCTCAAACACTGTGTATTGCTAAAAGAGCTTCACAGACATGCAAGCCCTGCATGCCCGGCAGCAGAAATGTGCTTCTTCCTGTCTGTGCTTCTTTCACATTTCAAATTGCAGTGTGTGCACCAAAGATCCCTTTAAGTTCTGTGCAGAGCATAAGGGAAAAGACTGACCTTGGAAATGCAGCTCTATCTCATTGGAAATGCACCTCTATCTCACTACAGTAAGTATATTCTCTTCTACAGCATAACCACTCTTGTCTGAAGTCATTTGTTGTTTGAAAACCACCTTGTAGTATTGAGAAATACTACATTTGCCATTTCCTTCTAAACAAATGCTTCTGCTATCTGCAGATCCCGAGTGCTTCATGTCATGGTTACAGTTCAAGCACCAGCGACAACATAGGGACTGGAATCAGACTTTCGCTCTAACAAACAGGCAAAAATGGCAGCTAAAACATTAAATAACAACTTTTCTGAAAAAGGCCAACCATGCTTACAGTTGGGAAAGGATGAAGTTAATCTGAGGTATTTAATTTTTAAAAAGGACAGAAGAAAGGATGAATTTTTCCATTTATCAGCTCTGAGAGACAAAATCTGATTTATTGCTTTATAAGTTATGTAGAAGTTCTGCTAGAAAGGTATAATACGTCTGTGAGTATAGGCTTAGAAGAATCAGGACAGAGTTTTAAATCAAAAGCTTTTACACCATTCAGCAGCAAACTTGCAATGATAAAATGTGGCAGTAGGAGGGCTCCCTAATTGAAAAGGGATTTGAATAAAATATTGATAAACTCAATGCATCTCCATACATTCCCCTAATTCCAGTTAGAGCTGTGTTTGCATGGCTAATGCTGGGAGGAGTTACTGGTTAAAAATGCTGAATTTATTTAGTTGTCCTCTTTTGAGGGCAGGAGTCTCTGAATCTGGAAAGTATTTAGGTTTCACAAAAGGATATGATCAAACATTCCTGACGAAGCCTCCGTGCCCCTACTCGATCGGAATTTTTGAGCAGCGTGTCGCAAGCTGCTGAGCTCTCCGAGCAAGGCTTTGGGAGAGTGGTGCAGGCTCAGACTCCCAGCTTTCTCTGTTTTATGGTATGTGGTGAGTTCTCCACCATCCTGCTG
>NW_008238452.1:3117106-3135198 GCF_000691975.1 Corvus brachyrhynchos | reverse complement strand
GCTCCATGGAAGCCCTGGAGGCACCACCTCTGGAAAATCACTGGCTGACAGATATTAGGAGAACCTGTTCCTTAAATCTGTTATGGCTGTTTTTGAAACTTCCTCGGCTACTTTTTTTTCCCCCTTTTCTCTTTGCAGGGTTTATCCCACGACCAATTTTAGATATTAATGGCCTGTATTTTAGAAAATGATCTTGCAGGTGATTTATGCCCTATATCTCTATTTCAGTTATGCACCCAGCAGCTGGAGTCCATATGGAAATGCTGGCCATTTTAACTGAATGAAGACCTTTGCAGATAAGGGATAGGAAATCTGATATTTTTTTTCCTATTTGATTCCTAATCATATGCCATTAAAGAGAAATATGTATGAAACAGGATATTTTTCCTAATGTTATGATTTACTATTATCAATTTCAACATACAACTTGGCCCTGGAGTAGGAAGCAAACAATGAAATATTTTATTTTAGAACTGTGAGCAGGAATTAATGGGATTGAACATTTCACTACCAGTTTGAAGGAGCTTGACCTTAAGCAAGACCTCCTTCCTGTAGGAGCGTCTTTTTCACTTTGTTACCTCCCTTAGGATCGTTTCTGTCTGGGAACCAGCTCCACTTTCCTATCCTGACACAGGACTCAGGTTATAAATAAGCAAGGGTATATTGAGTACTTTATTTGGGATGCACAGAATGGCTGCTCAGCTGTACCTACAACCTAAAGGATTTTGCAGAGGTCCAGCAGACACCCTGAGGGCCCATCTGCCTTCCCAGCAAGTGTCCTGCTGTAAACACAATGACCTCTGCTCAGCCCTGCTGTCAATTCAAAATCAGAGTCACTTTGTTACAGAGCTACAGTATTTTATTCCAATTAAATATCCAGGCTCTCCTTATAACCTTCAAAACCAGCCTTAGGCAGCTGTATCAGGACCACAGGGTGCTGTGCCTCCTTGATCAGACTCAGGTTTGGTCAGCAGAAGATGGTAAGAAGTGAAGCAGACCTTGTTCAATGTTCTTTTCACCTCAGGAATGCAAATGAATTTCAGTTTCCAGCCAAGTAACAAACACCTGTATGTTCCCCTTCCTCAAGAAGCTGACAAAATAAATGCAGTATTAAAAGCAAGTAGAAAATGAGCCTGACAGACTCATTCAGATCTGGGCACCCTTTCCTGGTTTGCTCTTTGCCAAGCCATGATTGCAAAAACAATTCCTTATGCCCTTGAATAAACACCACAGAGCTGTTCCAACACCTACAACCAGATAAGAAAACGTGGGGTGCTGTATTTAATGAAGCTGATCGCTGTGCATGAGAGACTCAGGAGCAAATGTCATTTCTGGAAGTATGAGGCAGAGATGGACCTTACAGGAAAATCAATTACAGAGCTACAGTGAGGCAGTGGAAAGAGAATGATGGAGAACTTGAAAATTAAATATATACGTGTATATATATATTCTAGAATTTCAATTGAATAACCATCTTGCACCTGCCATGCCTACACAGAAGAATGGCTTGTGCAAAAAAAAAAAAAAAAAGAAGAAATATAAAAGCCATAACCTAACATTACCAAAACTTTTGAGGGCAGATGGAAAATCCATGTAATAGTAAAGAATATAGCTGGTCTGCTGGTGTGCAAATGAAAAGAAAGCAGGGCTACTCACCAGCCTTATTAAACTTAAAAGAAGCAATGGTTTCTGGACAGTTTACCACAAACAGCTGGAGGAAGTTGCCAAGAGAAAATTACTGGTGTCACAAATCCTACACTTTCACAACTGTAAGATTTTCTGACAAGTAAGACTGAGGGAGCTGAATTCACACAGCACTTATTTTTCAGCTGCAAATTCTTACTCAAATGTGTGGTTTCCTTTCAGAACTGCAGAAACTGCCATGCATAGATAGCAAAATATTTTCGTATTAAACTCTTTGGTGGCAAAGGCTTCTCAGACAGCCAACTTCTCTGTGCAAATTACCGTC
Organism: Corvus brachyrhynchos; assembly: GCF_000691975.1. Classification (NCBI taxonomy): domain Eukaryota; kingdom Metazoa; phylum Chordata; class Aves; order Passeriformes; family Corvidae; genus Corvus; species Corvus brachyrhynchos. The sequence goes on along the minus strand of NW_008238452.1, from coordinate 3,133,229 downwards.
TACCCATCCTTTGTTTCAGGTGAAGAAGAAACCTGGGAAGTTTCAAAACAGAGTTTTTCCACTTTCCATGATGAATATTGTCTGAGCTGATATTTGTGATACACTGTAAAACATGTGTCTACCTAAATTGTACATAGGACAAAAATTAATTACTGGTATTGAGTGGCCATTGGTATTCTTATACATTTTGAAGAGGAATAGGAAAGTCTGGGTATAAAAAAAGTGAATACTGCACCATCAGGAAATATTTTGCTTGTACAGACAATTAGATGTCTTCATGGCCTGAGGGCATGCCAGGGTGGGAGTGTTTCCTGCCACAGGGTTTGTCCAACTGATTTGTCAGGGGCCCAAGTGCCAACATTTTCTACTTGCTCTCCTTAGCATGTTATTCCAGAGCTTCTTTATTTTCAGCATCCCCCTTTATTTTCAGCATGTCCCCAGAAGCCCAGCCACCTGTTACCTCATATTCATTTCTTCATAACATTTCCACCGATTTTGAAGGAGGAATCCCAATGCCCAGTCTAAACAATGCTGGAAGAAAATTTGGGAATAGTGTGGGGAAAGAGAAGGGAGCCAATGTCAAAGTGCTTTGAAGCAAGAGAAGCAGATAATATCCTGAATATCTGCTGTAAAAACCAAACTGTGTTCAGTTTGGTTTGCAAAAATCATCATTACTGGATTCCATGCAGCTCCAGACATTGCACCAGCAACCCCCCAAGGAACCAGGAACCAAGCAGGGTGTGCAGTGCCTGTGGATGCAGAACATGGAGGAGAACAGCCACCGGGAGAGCTTGAGGGTGCTGCCCATCTCCGTCCAGCAGCAAATCTGGAGAGGGAAGTGCTCACAACTCGTTTTCTTATGTGCTGGAGCATCTGGCAAACTCTGTCACATCACCCATACATTTCCCTGTTTCTCTGTTTTTAATTTTTCTTTTTTTCATGGGCAGTTTTGAGGTATGAAATTCTCAGAGCTGAAATAATATTAAAAGAAAGATCCTTCTTTGCAAGGGAATTTGATCTCTAAACTGAGTTTGGACTTAATGATGTTTGCAGGTCTGTTTTGTTCATTTTCCCTGTACGTTTCAGCACTCCAGCCTTCTCTGTGAGAATACTCATGGAAAGAGAATTTGAGGCAATAGCTCACTTTGGACTTCACAGTTGACTTTCAAGCTTGCCCTTTGCAAATCTCATTATAGCAATTAGCCAGATAGATGATGGACGAACCGAAGTATCCCGTGAGGGAAAACCTGGGCCTAGTGAAATTGGGGAGAGTTTTGCCAATTTCAGCCTCTACTTGTAATGTGGCAAAAAAGGCAGCTGCAATTTTCAAGTATTCATGATTGGTGACAAGATTTTCCCCTCCAAAGGAATTAAAGCAGTCAAATGGTGGATGCATCCAACTCAAATTGCAGACAGGAAAAAAGCAGTAGTCATTTGTAGTAGTGTGAGCTATTGGCTCAGCCTAAAATTCCAAACCGGAACAATTTTGCCAAATTTACAAAGAATTTGAGTGAATTAAATCTATTCCAAACCATTCTATTAATCTACCATTTTCTCCTTCTAGATCAGTTTTAATCTTGGGTTAATCTTAGAGCAAATCTTGAGATCATTTTACCCTAAATACTGACACAGACTTTCAGTGTTAAAACCCCTTTTCCTGTACAGAGTTTTTTTAATCCAGGCCATTTTCTTTGTGTAATCAGTGGATTAAACATAAGTAATGCAGAGCTTTAAGAAAACACTTGGTCACTTAGTCACTGGTGACTTGTTTGGATGAGATAACCAGCTGGAAAGCTGACATTTTTCTCAGTTTGCCCACGTGCAAAGTAGTGTGTGCTGTCTGAAAGCAGCAAAGTCTTGACACAATTGATCTCACTGGTAAATCACTCTGTGTATGTGCACTCATTAATGCTCACCCTCCTCTCCATGCTGGAAAGTGGCTGCCCTAGTAAATTCCCAGTTTTGCGGGGTACATAATTCTTAACCCTGTCTCAAGGCCTTGGAGAACAAGAAGAAAGGTGGGTATGGACTGTGGAATGACAGGTCAGGTCAGGTTCTTCAGTTCACTTCCCAAAGCTGAGTCTGTACCTCAGGAAAAACGGTGGCTTGCAGGAAGGGAGTTTGGAAGGAGCTGGAGCAGCACATGGGCTTCGAGGTTTCATATCCCAGCACTGCCTTCTAGAGCAGAGAAACAAGATGGGCAACCTTGCTGCCTAACACAGAAGTGCAGTGTCTCATTTTATAATCTCTTCACTTTATTGGCTCTAGGGAGAAAGGGAATTATTCAGAGAGGAATTGTGTAAGTGCTGTCTTTGTCAAACATGTGCAAAATGAGAAATAAACATTTAAAACAGCTGAAGGGCAGAGAAGGCACTGCCAAAAAAATGCTTGTTGAAAAGAAGAAAATTAAATTTAAACCGAGTGCTACTAGTATTGCAAAAGAACAAGAAACAGAACCTTCTTCTATACACAGCACAGGAGCCACAATGGAAAACCTGGGAGGGGAAGGGAGGGAAGGTGCCAGCACCAACACAGGAGAGTCACCGGCAGAGCCACAGTGGGAGCAGGGGTGTGGGCAGCCAAGCACGAGCCAGGGCCGACTGGGGCAAGCTCTGTGAAATTGTCTCTTCCCACTGCCATGCCTGCTGGGACAGCCCTGTTGCTGGCACTTGGTGGGAGCTGCCTGCTGGGGTGCCCCGTTACACCCACGTTCCAGGCACCCCCCCTCTGTTGTGCCCCAAAAGCCAACACCCACGGATAAACTCTGCAAAAAAGGGAGCACGAGGAGAGCAGGACTGCCTTGCTCTGCTGTGCTGCTGAGGGATGCTGAGGAGCAGGAGGACCCTCTGCTCTCTCCTGGAGTTGGTGCAGCTCCATGATAAACAGCAAGCAGCCTCCAGCTGCCAGGAGCTCCTCTCAGGAGGGGACATCTGCACTTGCCTTGCAGCCTAGAGTTTGCTCATCCCACTGAGCTCTGTCGTCCTGTACTACTCACAGGGATAAAGAACGGCCAGGACGTAGCTTGGCCTCACTGCTCCCTCTTTGTTATGATTACGAAATATCATCATATCTTGGTTCCCTAAAGGAACAGGGTGTTTAATTCCTCTCTCTCATTCTTTATGGACATGGGCCTGAGCCACAACGTTTGGATCCAGCCCCTGCATTAAGCATTTTCAGAGCTGCGGGCTGTTTGGATGTGGCCGTCCAGCTCAGTGCTCTCTCCCCCCATGCCTCACCCTGGCTGCTGCCAGCCAGGTTTTGGATTTTGCAAAATCCCTGGAAATGGATAGAGGAAAGGAGAGGCAAAGCTGAAAAAAGGGAGGAAAAACTAAGGTGTGGACCACAGGGAAAAAGGCAAGGAAAAGGGTGTTGTGTAGTTGGCACTGCCACAAATGTCAGAGAGCACACCAGGCCTGTCACAAGAGAGATCACAGGAGATTTATTCCTGAGACACTCCAGGGACTAGGCCCAGAGAAAAGCTTCTGCTCTAGTCTAGTGTATCAGAGCTGCAAGGTGAAGATAAGAACCAGATTGCACCAGGCACCAGCTGGAACCTAAAACCCACTGCAAACATATTCATGTTAATAAAATAAAGCTACAGAGTCTCAAACTCATTACATGACAAACTGGAGATTTAAATGAAGGGATCGTTCAGGATGGTATCAGGACAGGAGGTGGGAGCAGGCTGGTTTTAGGGAGCCCTCTCTCTTCACAACTCTAATTTTGGAAACAGCCCTTTAAACTCTGCATCCAGTAGTAAACTGAGCTGCCCAAGCTTTGCCCCTTCACTTATGTATGTCATATAATCAGGAAATGAAAATTATACAGTCTGCCTCTGGCTTCTGTAGCTAAGCAAAACACTGCCCAGGCTTACTGCAACAAACTACAGAATTCCTTAGTAACCTGGAATGCAAACTAAGTGAGACAGCTTCCCCTTTCTGATGATAGATGTCTTGTGTGAAGAAGAAAACCCTAACATCTGGGCACAGGATTATGTGTGAATTCCTCTCTTAGCTGCACTGAAGTGTGTTTTAAGATGGTTCCAGTATCCCATTCAGACACTTATATCCAAAACAAACTCATATTTTTCTCCCACAGAAGTGAGTAGATATATTACTATCCAGAGGTGTGTAAATCTGTACAAATTTATTACTCTGTTCTAATTAAGTTTATTTGTTGATTTATCCATTTCACCTCTTTAAAGAAAACAGAGCTAAAAGCTCTTCAAAAGCTGTGTGGTGACAGAGTCACCATCCTGTTTTTAAGTTTGTGGGCAATAAGTCAGCCCTGCCTCATCCCAACAGCAGAAGCATCACACAGCAGACTCACACACTTTGTCTGCAACAGCAAAATGGACATCTTTTAATTCATCTTCTGAGCTCCACGACTTTACTTGGGCTATGAGGGTGAAAGAGGGGAGATGTGGGTGTGCATGGTCTGCAGCACCCTGGCTCCCACCCTGCAATCTGCTGCCAGCTTTGGGAAAAGAGGCTGCTGAGCTTCATGCAGGGCTCTCACCAGCGTCATTCAGGGAGGTCAGGTGACAGGGTGTGATCCCAGCTGTCCCCTTCCTTCCTGCCCTGTCCTCTGCAGGGACACAGGACCTGATGTAAATCCACTGACATCAACAGGAGCCTGATCAAAGGGGCCTGGGTTAGGCCCCAGGGGCATTGCCTCCAAGAACTGTTTATGGCAAATCGATGTGACTTCAAGGAAGTGCCCTGACTTCAAAATTAAACATAATCTAATTTTAAATATCAGGTGGGGTAATCTTCTATTTAGGTAGGTCCTGATCCAGGAAATCACCGAGTACTTATTTAAGCATCTCATTAAGTTCTGTGCTATCCAGCTTGAGACCAGAGCACAAGTTCACACATCTTTGGCTTAAGCACATGATTAAAGGTAAGCATGTGGCTAAGTGTTCTGCTGAACAGGGATGGAATTAACTTTCGTGCTCAGATGCTGGGCTGAACCACAGAGACAGGGGCTGCTTTGTACTCGCTGAGTGGGGAGAACAGGGAGCCTCTGCTGAAGACCGAAGGCAAAGAAGTGATCAAGGCACTGAATAAGCTTGAGGAGTGGATAATTCACAGGGAAATCAGCAGGACTTTGAGACCTGCTACAGAAATATTGGCAGGAATAGGGAAATGTGTCTGTGCCTGGTCAGTCTTTGCTAATTCTGCAGTCTTTTTCCTATCTGGCTTTTCCTCCATCTCACAGAGTGGTTTAGGTAAGGGGGTCATCTAGTCCAATTCCCTGTCCAAGCAGAGCCTCTAGAGCATGTTACTTAGGACTGAGCCCTGGTGGCTTTTGAATATCTCCAGTGAGGGAGACTCCACACCCTCTCTGGCCAACCTGTTCCAATATTCAATCCACCTGCACGGTAAAGAAGTTCTTCCTCGTGTTCAGGTGGAACTTCCTGTGCATCAGTTTCTTCCCATTGCCTCATGTCCTCCTGCCCTGCACCACTAAGCAGAGCTTAGTTTATTTTTCTGGCCCCCTCCCTTCAGGCTCTTAGATACATTGGTAAGGTCCTCTCTCAGTCTTCTCCAGGCTAAATTCCATCACCTTTCCAGAGGAATCTTTCAGGAATGCTCAGGAAAAGGGAATGTGACAACAAAAGAAGATGAAAAATCATCAAAAACTCCTTTTTGGGAGGCTTTTTGCAGACTATTAGATGTTGCATTCTTGCTGTAAGGGGCGCAGGAAGGAGAGACCTTTCTGTTCTTCCCTTCAGGTGTATTGGCACAGCGCAAACCGGAAGGAGTTGCTTGAGGTTTGTTCTTAGATAAAGTGCCTGGCATTTGGGTGACACTACGTAGGAGCTAAAAAGCAAAGCCAACAGGATATTTTCCAAACCCAGCGGGCTGTGGAGCGGTCCTGCCGGGATATGGATGCATGGATGGATAGATGGATGGGGCGCTGGTGCCACCTGCTGACCCAATTCTTCCCGCCTGGACACATGCATCCTGCAAATGCTGCTTCACCAGCTCCATCCTTCTGCTTGCTTAAAGTCTCCCGGAACACAAACATTTCCTTTTGCCTTTCTGGTGTGAAGTACTCCACTCGATCTCCACATCTTTGTAAGCAAACGATGCTCAAAGCCAGACTTACCAGGATATTGATATTCCTGGGCTACATGCCACAATTAGTATTTTGTTTAACTGCACCTTTGTTTATCCCAAAACATCCTGAGCCTTGAAAAAACAACCCTCTCCTGCGGTTTCTAAAATACAAGGAAAAAACATGGCAGTGTTGGTTAATTTCACCTCTGCAGAAAATTGGCTGCTCACCTTGATACTCTGTCCTTCCCCAGAAAAAACCCCATAATTACCTCGACAAACCCAAACTGGCTGATTTTTAGGGGCACGTGGTGCCCAGCAAGCCCTTTGTCACCCCCGGGGCAGGCTGAAGGCACAGAGCCAACCCTGCCAAGTTCACCCCCATGACTCGAGACAGCAGCTCCCCATCCCGAACGAGGGGAAGGAAGGAAGAGGGAGAACAAGCCGGCACTGCACATCACGCTGTGTCAACAAGCACTGGAGACCCGGACTTGGAAAAAATGCACATTCAGAACATTTAATGTGGTGCAGCAGGCATATACCAACAGGGCAGGACTGCACACACAGGGCGCCCAGCCCCAGTCTGACACCCAGCTTAGTGTCCAAAGGCACTTCCCTTCCAACGCCATGCACTCGGATTTATTAGGCAGCTTTATGGACTGATACTTTCTCACATTTTGCTAGTTTGATTAATTCGGCTGGCACCTCTGATCTTGCCTCCTCTACTAACATTTTCTCTTGAATGGGATGGCTCTGCAGTCTCACCATTCATGTGTTCGAGTCAGATTTTACATCAAAGATGTCCTGGGTTTTATACTGTCAGAAGCAATTTTGTCCCAGAAGAATGAAGATTGTGATTATCCCAGGAGGAAAGCTGTCAACTCAGCTCTGTGTAGAAAAACTGCTGTCTGCAAAAGCTTATATTGGACACCCTCTGGCAGCCTGCCCTCTTAAAAAAAAAAAAACAAGTCCACTGTTACCTACATGAAAGACTTTTTCTAAGAGGGTTTGTGTGTTTGCTGACTTGGTTCGCACAGCGAATTCAAATGAGAAGAAAGAGAATTATGTCTTTCTTTTATAAGCACTCATTTTTTACAGGGCAATGCAGAGAAGGGTGATAAAGGGGAGCATGAGGAAGGCATGTTTTGAGAAGGTAGTGACAAATGTTGAGCTTTGATGATGCTCTGTCTCTCAATTAGATCCAAAATTCTGCGGGATCATGCATTTATCAAGAAATGGCTGAGCCTCAGTTCAGGCTCTCTGCAAACCTCCAACACTGCTCCAGACACAGGGGATCTCCAGACCTTTGCTCATTTAGGCATGTTTGGTCTGAAGCACACCAGTGTGCTCTGCAAGCTGCTTAAGGACCAGCACACAACAAATTTTGTGCAGAGTTGTCTTGCTCCCGTCCCAACAGGACAGGAAGAACATCTCGCAGCAGCTGCTTTTCACACAGTTCAAAGCCTGGGGTGCTTTGCCACATTATAAATCAGCTTCGTGTCCAGCTGAGCCAGTGTGGCCATCCTGGAATCTGAATGCCAATGGAATTTCATCTGGTCCAAGGATCATTTCCTTATTTCTTTTGTTTTCTGAAAGTACCCCAGAAGAAATCAGTGCCAGTGAGTAAACTTGGCATAACCATACTGACATGAAACCTAGGAACTGAGCGAGGTGCAAAGCCCCACCAAAATAAGACAGAAGGATAAAGATTTTGATTTAATGAAGAGCTTGAACAGAACCCTAATACCCACTTGTTTCAAGAGAACCCCAGTATAAGCTTACAGCACAACACATGCTTAAGTGATTTGCTAATTCAAGGCTTGATTACACAAACTAACAGCTAAAGAAAAAACCCCTAAACTTGTAAAGAAAGAAGAAATCTAAGTGCCAAAGTCAAAAGAAAATTTTACAGTCTGAAAACTAGAGGCTGTCATTCTGTTCAGAAACACAGGTTTCACTCTTTAAACTTGTGCCTTCCAGGCTTAATCTAATATGGTGGTATTTTGTAAAACCTCAAAAAAAAAAAAAACAAACCCCAAACAAAAACAAAAAAAAAAAAAAAAACCCCAAAACCAAACCAAAAAAGTTTAGGAAAAATGACAGGATGGGGTACATTTCTATTGCTGGAAATGGAATTTTAAGCACCAAGTTTATCTTGTCAGTTTGGCTCAGCAGTGATGTGAGCTTGCAAGGGGTGAAGTGGATCACTAATTGCCAGAGAGCATGACAATAAACCGATAAGCATGGGAGCTCAGAGTCTTTCAGATGAGAGAGGTTCCAGGAAAGGGGGGACTGTTTGAACAGGTACTCATCCTCCTGGAATTGGCTTCTCCCTCAGCTCAGCGGTGTTTGCCTCACTTTTGTTCTCTGATCCCCAAAAAAGAGCACACTGGAAGTTGTTTGGGCCAAATCAGGGAGACAGGTATATACCTGCACTCTTTGCTGCCAATCCCAGCTCCACCCTGCAAATCTTGCATCTCTGTTTATGCTACATTTTTCCATGGCTCCAGACAGCCACAATTTTGATTGGACTGGCTGATTGTTTTTTTAACCCTTTTTTATTTATCTTTTTTCATTTTATGATGCTAGTCTTGGCACTGGAGGACTCCCCTAATTCAAATTACAATATCAAAATACACATCAGGTAATATAACAAATGGCCATTCACCTAAAATTAGGCAATCTACCATAAACAATAAGCCAAATTAAACCCACGCTTCTTCTTTCTTCCTTTTGGCCTGAGCTGCTCCCCAAACATCTAAGGAAGAGGGAAGGCTCAGAGATGCAGGAAGGTGAGAGGGGGAAGTACCAACCCTGCCCTGGGCTTTCAAGCCTTGAGATGCATTTTCCTCCTTGCAAATGGAGTGCAACAGAGGAAAAATAAACCCCAAACCTTGGCCTGCTGTGAAAAGGAAGTCACAAAAGTGGGAAGAGACAATTTGGATTCAAGATTTTCCTTCTGAAGTGTTGCCATCACTGTCAGGAGGAAAAGAAAAGGAAAAAGGGGCTTGGCCCCATTTTGGGTGCTTTGTTCTGTTTATGATGCCTCCTGGAGCTTCCTCCACACCCCACAGTCCTCAGCTATTAGAAACAGCAGCAGCAGAGGGAAAAATAAAGGATTTCAGGAGCCCATGAAAACCCTAACTCCCTCAGGAGAGAGGCTGGGTCTTAAATTGTCTTGGAAAGTACCCTCAGGAGGGGCTGGTCTGTCTAAAGAGAGCCTGGGCACGTCCGCATCAGGCGGAGTAGAGGTGCTTTGCTTCCAGGTTTAGGCAAAAGTTTCCCCTCATTCCCATTTGCTCAGGTGGTTATTTATGAATTAGCAAGCTGGCTTTATGGCACACTACACCTCCTAAGTTCCCCTGGATCCCAGTGGGCTGCTCCACAAAATACTTACAGATGCTACTGACTGTCAGAAGTGGTTTCCAAGCAGTCTGAACTCGGGCTATCCCTAAAATAACCAAAATAACCAAGTTTTGTGGGAGTTCTTGTAGTTTTGGCCCTTACCTCAGCAGGGCAAATTACTGCTGCCCAATATAAGACACCAAGTATTGTATTTCCCATCCTGCCTGGATGGTTTACAGTCTGAAGGGGAAAAAAAAGTACAAAATAATGTGCCAGACGAAACTTTAAAAGCATTTTTGTTTAAGGTAATTATGATCTCTATTTATGCCTATTAAATTACAAAGATTAATATTAAAGAACACACAAAAACTGCCAGAAGGCAACACCTGAACTGTGTATGCTTAACACCCGCACTGTTTCTAAAGTAGCTGCTCGCTCATCTCCTCAGAGCTGCCTGGATAATTGCAACTTTTTTTGTCCAGAGGAGTTCATTTGAAATGGAAGAAAGCAGGCATTTCCTATTCCACAGCCTGGGAATGCAGGGTGGACTTTGATCCCTTGTTTACACACCGTACCTCTGATAATGCCTCACAGCACGGTGGGATTGTGTTCACCTAAGCACAGAGAGATGTTTGCTGTAGCCACAGCTGTGCCAGCTTTTCCATCAAATGCTGCACACACAGAATTGCCAGAGCTTTCCTGACTCACAAATAACTGTAGACAAACTAAAGTGTATTTTAATGTTTCTATTATTTGGGCAGACATGCTCTAAAGCTCGTGGGGGCAGCAGTAGCGCTGACGTTCACCCTCATAATTTTCTTTTCAAATTTCCTCAAAAATCTCTGACCAGATTCCTCAGAGTTTCAGCTCAGAAATCATACTGTGAAGTGAGTATAGAAAAGACCTCTACAAATTTTTTGTAGGCAAAGAAAATCTTGTCCTCAAGTAGCAAGTAAATACTGGAAAATAAATTATGTGGTATGTTGGTAGCTGTTTGGTCTGTAAAGACAGACAGCAAAGATCTCTGAACCTCCCAGTCCTGACCCCAGGAAAAACGAATAAATTTGTCTGTTTTACAGAAACTGCCAGTATGGTATAAAAGGAGGAGTAATACTGACTTTTTGAGTGTTATTAGCAGCTTCTTCAAGCCAAAGTTAAAAGAGAAAGGAGAAACCAAGAGACAAACTTGGCATCTCCTGTCCCTTAGCTTGAGCTGGAAACCTCAGTTATGAAAACAGGATGGATAATAAATAGCTCTGTCCAAGTGTCACGTGGACTAACATGATTAAAAAGATAGCACATCACTCAGCACGTTCCCTTGGTTCCTCACTAATGAAGCACAGCCATGTATCTAGTTCCAGTGGGGCTTTATTAAATGCCAGATCCTCATATCCTGCTGCAACTACTGATTTAATCTGCCCAGGGTTCCCTTTGGTGGAGCTACTCACACTTTGTACCACAGGCACAGGAGGAACAGCTGGATTCCCCACACCTTCCTGGGGGTGTGGCACAGACATCTGAAGGGTTTGGGGATGCTGCAAAGGATGGTGGCAAGGGTCACACTTAGAGAAACAAAGATGTGGAGAAGTGCCTGGAAATCCTTGGGGCATCCAAGGGGCTTTCCATGGAGAAATGATCAGGGCCTCTCCTCAGCAACTTGATGGAGCAATGTTTACATGACCAGTGAGGTCTCATCCAAATGCAGAGCCTGCAAACTTCAAATAAGTTACCAGGAAGAAGAAAATAAATTATTTTCAAGTTTATTTTTGAGTTTATTGCTTTGACCTCCTGTATTGTTTCTATCAGGAAGAGCTCTCTTCTTGTAACATTTCAATCAATGCTTTGCCAGAGACACAAACTGCTCCAACCTCATACCCTCCCCTTCCTTAGGATTTTTACCTGTAGGTAGTTAAAAAAACCCCAACAACCCCAACCCTCTTCAAGTGCTTGTTTCAAGGCTGTCATCAGTTTGCAGTTTTTCTTCCTCCCAGATGACCAGGCAAGGTAGAAATTACAGAACTCCAATGGCAGGTTACACGTTCAGCCCCTCTGAGAGGGGGGAGGTGTGTAACCTTCCTTTCAAGCACCCCCTGTCCCCTTCCCGCCCTCTCCCCGAGGCTCATTCCAGCTTGTTCACAAATCAGAGGTAACTGACAGCAGCAAATCAGAGCCCATAAATCACTGGGGAGGTGCTGCAGCGGGGAAGGCGAGGCCGCGCCGCTGCCGTGTGAACCAGAGGTCACCGCGATGCTCCTCAGCGCTCCCCTGCACACCCCAGTTCTCCCTTGTGCTTGGCACCACATTTAACACAGAGCCCACCCTGGCCACGAAGGTGATTTCAGAATTATGTCTGAAAGGTCAAATTTGGGGGCCTAACAGCGCCACTTTTAAGAAGTAAATCTTGATTTGATCTTCTCTGATGTTTGTCTTCTCAAAAGAAGGCCGCTTACTACTGTGTTTCAGAGCAGATTTTGACACCTTTAAGAATTAAATCTTGACTTAATCCTTCAGTGCTCATCTTCTTGAAGTAAGGCCACTGATTAGTGCACTTCAGAGTGGATTTTGACACTGTGTGTGTTGGTTTGTAACTCCAGGTGAGGGAGGGAACTGCACCATTCTGTGTTACCCTGACAGTTTTGTTACACAGTGGCTAAAACACAGCACACAGCTGGTTTTAGTACCACCTGCCATGCTGAAATTAATGGGAACTATGATTATAAACCCACAGAGACATGAAAAACAGTGCTGAGCCAATAAATTAGAACAAAGTGTTAAGTAAGAAAAATCTCCAAAACACTGTGAGCAGGCTGGAGCCCTTCAGCAAAATGATCTGCTTCAATGGATGATTAAATTACCAAAAACGGGGTGGGGGTAATAGTTGAATGTCTTAACACCATTTTTAACATCAAAAGGTTTTCATTTTGTCAGAAAAGAACCCTCAGCACCTGCAGAATGGCGTCAAAACAAATTAAGTGGTTGCCACCACACTGCCATTAACCAAATTCTAGCCATTTATAATGTATAGAAACTCGACTGACCCATTTTTTTTGGAGTAATTACTTTCTCCACTCTGTGTACCTGCCTAGGTGTTTCAGTTTAATTAATGATGGCTTCTGCTCAGAAAATCCCAAAAGGTACGTGGGTAGAGGTGCTGAAGTGCAAGTATGGAGGTGAGTTTTCTCCCAGATCTTTTCAAACTGTGCTGAAAGCCTAGAGAGGGAAGGAACACCATCCTGAAAAGCCCAGCCTCCCCTCTGCGAGGGTTTGGCACATTAAATAACTCTGAAAGTTAAAAGTAACACAAAATCCTACTGAACGCTATGAAAAAGATGAAGGTTTCAGATAGCCCTGGAACCAGAAAAATAAAAAGGAATTTAAATTAAGAAAGTAAAACAAACCCAAGAACTCCCTATGTGGTTAAAAACACCTGCAAGCTTTGACTAATTTGTTGTGTTAGTTCCTATTCTAACCTGTGCAACTTGGTTTTAGGATGCCATATCATTTCCAGAGGATGTTTAAACTCTGAAAACTACTCTGGTGTAATCCACACCTCCAAAAAAGATACATATTTGCTTGATATGGGACCATGCAACATTATTTCAACTGAAGATAATTTCTCAAATCCTACACCATAAATTCAAGTTATTAATGAACTTAGCACATTCACTTCTTCAAAAGTTCTCTATGTGACTAATTAATGAAGCTGGGAGGAAATATTTTAAACAACTTCCTGGGGATTAAAACAAATCACAGAGAAATTAAATAAAGGCAATTTTTCTTTTGACCGTATCAGAATGACTTCATCCTCTACTGTCAGGGTGAGTGTTCAAGCACAATTCCCTCTCAAAATGATGAATTCACCCACAAAGAAGCTGATTTTGGTTCTAATGCTGTGGCCAAGTGAATATTTTCTTTTTCATTATTTCCATTTCTGCTTTAGGTCAAGAGCAGTTGTCACAATTGTACGATGCCAGTGAGAAGGTGTCGTGTCAGAGTAACTGATGCAAGGCACTGTTTAAAATCTCTTATTGCATTTCCCAAAGTGGGGAATATTTGCTCTATTGAAAACCACAAGAAGGCACATGAGCTATAAGATGCTAAAACGTTTATCCTTTTTACTTATTGCTAACACACACAAATTTAGAAAGACTCATGTAAGGCCTATAGCCGAATATCAACAGCTGTGTTGGAACTCTCCCTTCTGCTGAAACAAAGGCAAAAAGAGATCAAAGCTTTAGAGTCTGGTGAGAGCAAAGCCATATAGTTATTTTTAGTCCCTGCATTTCACTAGTTCCTTCCTGATCCCTTTCTACTCTCACACCTACGCAGACGAGATGGTATCCCATGTCCTGAAGCAAGTTTTGTAATGAATGAGGAATTACTAGTTTACACTTAAAGCTATGTTTTTATGGAAGAAAATCATCATCAGTCAGTGCTATTCTGCTCTTGTGAGACCAACAGAAAAATCCCAGTATCGGTACTGAGACACACCTATGAGAGATTTCCATGAAAAATATTGTTCCCCTCTGCCTTCCCAGTTTTGCAACCCTGGGCTGGATGTGTGGTAGCTGGATTTGAGGAGCACGTGTTGTCTTTGGGGATGGCCACTAGGCAAGGTGGCTGGTATTTTCATTATCTAGACTTGATTAGCTTCATCTCGGGGAGTCGGGTACCTGCCCTGTTCTTTTTATAGATACGGGTCAAAACCCCACCCTCCCAATCTAGGACTGTTGTACTGCAGTATTTTCTCAGGTTTCCATCTCTAATTGTTACTGCTTTAACCTAATTCCTAATGGTAGTTCCCCCCAGGAGCCTATTTATGGTTTCCTGTCCTTGGTCAGGCGTCCCACTGGCTCAACCCTGCGCTGCAGGTCTCAAAAACCTGGGAGATCTAACCTGCTCCTGCCTCCTTAAATAACTGTTGATAGAATTAGTCTCTAAATCTGACTCCAGAGAGAAATGAAGCTGTTTCAAAGGAGTTAAACATTGGGAAGCCTTCAGTCTTTTGGAGTTGAGATGCTCAGTTTTGAATCAGAGCATGGCATGAGCTGAAAACTTCTTTCCAGCCTTATGGTATACAGGGAGTTATTGGTACCACCAGATCAACATGAAATATTTCCCTTATGTTGGAAACCTGCTTGACATGCCAGTTTCTTTGTCGATATTTACGGCAGTGCACATTTTTCTGTTAAACATTTATTTCAAGGTGGTTAAAGCCAAGCAAAAGCAGAGGAAGGAAAGTACAAATTTACCTACAAACCCTAAATGGGGGTCAGCTTGACTTTCCATCATATTTTCCGTCTGTGAGGAATTTTGACAGGTTTATATGTGACAGGTTACCCTGGAAAGTGGAAAGCCTGTAATTAGATGCCCTGCCATCAGCTACCTCCCACTGGCAAGCAGTCTGCCTTAAATCTGCCACCAAGAAATGCCCTCAGGGAGGCAGAAGCCACTCACCTGTCACGTGTGGGATGTACCTGAACACCCCCGGATTCATGGGATGGCTATAGATGGGATCAGGGGTTTGTCCTGTTGCACTGCTGCTGTGCTGGACTTGGGAAAAGCTTTTCCCCAGCAGCAAAACACAAACAGGAGAATCTGACCTGATCCACCACTTCCCAAGCCATCAGCAGTACCCCTCCTACTGTACACCAGGGCACAGCTACGCCTTATAACCCAATGTGGAAGAAGATGTTTTCAATGGCTTCAGAAAGAGTTTAGCCAAAAAATGTGATATTATTTGAGTGAAACATTCTTAACTTGTGTGTACCACCGTGCTTGCCATCAGACAGCTGCTGGTTTTCATTTGGGGAAAAAGCAGCCTCTGAAACAGCTGAAAATACACGATGCAAAAGGCAGGCATAACAATAAAATACCATAAAGCTTGAGGAGCACGAGACAGGACAGACCGCGCTGAAGAAATGAGTTGAAAATTTTTTCCATCTGAAGTCACTCTTGTATTTATGATTTTGTTATTCCTGAAATGTCACCTACAAAAGAAGATGCATTACATAACAGAGAGGTATTGCTAAATACCCAAACACATGCACAAGACACATGAGTGCCATAAAACTTCAAAGGGTGGCTGCCTCATTAAAACACTAATGTTTTTAATCATGTGTTTCTTGGAACTGGTTTTAAGGTGCTCAGATATACGTAGCTGCTTACTTCTCAGATAACAACATAAAAAAGGAGAAGACAAGGCTGCTTCATGAACATCTTGTGCATGTGACTGATGGATACAGCACTGAGAGAGGGAAAACTCTTCCAGACAGGCAGGAAGGGATTGCAGTTGTAGATCCCAGTTGAAGTGGGGCACCGGAGCTGCCCT
Source organism: Corvus brachyrhynchos (assembly GCF_000691975.1). Lineage (NCBI taxonomy): Eukaryota > Metazoa > Chordata > Aves > Passeriformes > Corvidae > Corvus > Corvus brachyrhynchos. Next base: position 3,117,491 of record NW_008238452.1, on the reverse strand, counting down.
GAGCTTCTTGGGCAAGCAACAATCCTCTTTGACAAGGGGAAAGGAGCACCTAAACCCCAAACTTGGGAAATTAAGCATTTATCTGCATCTTCAGAGTTATTTCACAGGAGTAATTTCTTCTGCAGCTAGAAACAGCTCTTTTAACTGTAATAGGTCCTTTAATCACAACCAACTATATTGCAGCCATAGTTTGGGTTTGAGCATCTAACTATGCTTCACTTTATGGTGTTCAGCTCCTCAGACCCCACAGCTCAGTTCCTTTAACTGGGGCAACTCATGCAGTATTACCCTGCAACAGCACAGAGTCTGCTTTACAGAGCACTAAAATCCTTGGAGATGCAGGCTGAACATAAAAGTTTAACTAAAATATATATGGGGTTTTTTT
>NW_008238452.1:3075564-3116909 GCF_000691975.1 Corvus brachyrhynchos | reverse complement strand
GGGAAAGAGAGCATTTTAAGAAACAAGCACCCTAACTCTTTGGAGAAAAGCTGGCCACATCCAAGTCTTTGTATGTCTCAACATCCAATACACAAACACAGAGATTAAAATAGTAACATTATTTGAAGATGACCATAGGCAGCCACTGAGACTGACAGACATCCATATCTCAGTTTATAACTTTCACTCCTTTGCTGAAATATCTTTTGAGCAGAAAAGCATAAATGAAGAAAAAGTCACTGGTTTCAGTCCAAGTCTTTCATTAGGACTTAATATATGAACCCTTCTGTGTCATATTTACAGCAAGGGTGTAAGCTGTGGCCAGCTTCCATTCTCTCCCAGCACTAAATGAAGTGGAGGATTGGGTTACCAAGACCTGCCAAGCAGCTTTGCCACAGTGTGAGAACCAACACAATTGATTACCAGTTAGCAACCTTGTGGGGCATTTGGCAGCTGGAACCTGTGACCTCTACTTAGCAAAGGCTGCAGCCACAGGAAAGTGACAGGGATGCAGAGACCATGAAAATCTGGGTACGGGCAAGTCTGAGGCAGGGAAATTCAAGAGCAGAGGGAAGTGGCAAAATTAATTGAATTGCTTTGTGTGTCATAGGAAACTCTACCCCAATGTCTAGAATGGCCTGTCACTTGATTAAGAGCTTAGGGGACTGCACAGAGCTGGCTGAAGTTTGTTGTCATCCAACACGAAATTCCTGTCTGCACTGAGCACAGAATCTGAAGGCTTTTCCATTTAAACCAAACACCCCCACAAATCTGATTTTTGAGGCTAGAGACTTTCAATGAAAGAAAATTGAAAAAAACCTCCAGACTTTCAAAAAATGTGATAAACATTTGTTCCAGTGCGGAGGGACTTGATGGAATATTATTTTGTGCAGCTGCATAGGAAAAAAGAGCAATCTTATCAGTGTGCCCATACAGCTCCATAACAGCACTCCTGTTCTTTGGCTCAGCCACCACTGCATTTCATTGCAGCGTGAAGACTGGAGTAAAAGCCAGGGGAATGTGCCAAGGCTAACCTGCAGCAAGCTGAGGGAATGTTCACACTGCTGGGATGAGGCATTGATGGAAGTCCTCTAGGAAAATTCACATCATCCTGCCTTATGAAGGGAGCAGACTCCACACTTTGCTCCCTCATTTTTGTCCCATGCTTCATCCTGGCAGCTTATTTTCTGCTTTTTGTCCTTTGGACTGGGCCATCACAGTAGTTTTTGAGATCCCCCTGGTATAAAAATCTCAAATCCAGTGATTGGCTCAGTGATTTTCACTTTGAGGGCTTTTTATTTATATCCGATAAATAAGTCCCACAATATTCCTCCTTTGAGATGGCTCTCCAAATGAATGGAAAAGGCAGCTCGTGCTGGATTTCCTTAAGGAAATTTTCTTGCAGTGGTAATGCTTAAATTTATCCCAAAAAAAGTACTTCTGTGCCACCTAGTGGAGTCACAGTTAGTGACATACTCAACGCTTCATTACCAAACCACCAAGTTCAAATGCTGTCCAAGATGTTACCGAATTTTCTTATCACTGCTCACACGTTTGCGTCCCAGTGCCCAGGACAGGACAGGAATATCAGCCAGGTGGGACCTCAGAAAAAGTTTTTATCGAGTGTTCTGGAATACTCTGCAACCAGAAGAGGCTGTCCTGGTCTTTTGAGAGCCTGCCCAAGGGAAGGGTAAATAAACCAGTCCAAATACTACTGCATTCTGGCAAGTGCCCTCTCAAGCATGCGCTGCTGGGTCTTTCTAAATGTATGCTGTGAAAAATGACTCCAAATGAATAAATGCTGTATTTCATGTAAAACCTGCATTTAAACTTGCTTTTAATAAGAGCAGTGAACTCTCCCTTACATGGCAGGGTTTAATGATTTCAGTGAAACTCCTGCCAGCCAGACTTTGCAATGACTTGAGGTTTCCTTCTGCAGTGCTACAGCAGCCCTACAACATCCAGCCAAAATGTGATGTAGTTTTACTCCTGCACAAGGAAACCCAGGGCCTTTAAGCCAGATGGCAGCTTAAAGCAAACTTGAAGTGAAAATTAACTAATTTGGGGCCATGCAATGTATAAAGAATCCAGGTATCCCCCTGAAATGTGAAACCCCTGTGCCTGTCCCCAGAGACCAGACCCCACTAGATGGCAATCCACGCCTTGGCTCTGTCCCTGCAGGCTCCTGTGCTGCTCTGGAAGTCATATTCCTTGCCTGGTTTAAAAATTAAGAGGCCCAGATTCTTCATACAAGTACCTTTTTTATCTCCTTTTTCTCTTCTCCCTAAGATTTTAGCTTTTTAAATATGTAGTAACTGTTTTGTTTTTTGTTTTTGGTTTTTTTTTTGGTTGGTTGGTTTTTTGTTTGTTTTTTATTTTATTTTATTTTATTTTACTTTTTAATGAGATGCTCTTTTTGTAGTGTAATGCTTAAGTAGAGCTTAAAATGTTCTGGTGTAATACACAGCTTTACAGAGTAAATAAAAACCCTGGGTATTTTGAATCCAGGCAGAATCAGTAATGGAAACATTTTGTAATTTATGGCCTGTAATAAGTTGGCTTCAGGCCTACAGAAGAAGGAATTCAGACAAACATCAATAGTTACATCACAGAAAGATAACTTTGACTGTTTCAACACTAGTCAAACCCTGGTCTCTCACTGCTAAAAAAAGCCTTTAACTCATCCTCCTCTTCCCTAATTCCAAAAAGACATTTCACGGGATGTTAAATGAACACCTAAGCCAAAAGGATATTCTTTCCTCTGAAAAAGTCCTAAACTTTCAGTTTGCAGAAACAGAAGTCATACATATATATATATATTTACAAAGCTTCATATAATAATGCAATCCTTCGGTATTAAAGCTCTAAAGGAATTACTTTTGCTCTGTCTTCTGGTTCTCAGGGTATAGCTGAAAAATTGCTTTATTAATTGCTTTGCAAGGATTCGATTGTAAAGCAGTTGGCTTTGACTCCCATGCAGACATCATAAAACAGGAGTTTTGCAAATTAATGAGGGCCATCCTCAGAAATGGTTTGTTCATGGAAAAGCAGAATGAAAAAGCTGCTCTGCATCAAGGGGTTTACAGAAGCAGAAAGAGAGATTGTGGTATTCAAAGGTCATATAAAGCTTTCAGCTGCTGGCTGAGCGCTCATTTTATATAAAACCTCATGCTCACCAGCTCCCTGGATAGAAATATATTCCAATACACACTCCAGTACTTTAGTCCCTCAAAAACTCCCCTTCAGACTTGTTTGTGCTCTCCATCACCTTCTCCCCACCACTGGCAGAGGTTTCCCAGAGAAGCTGTGGATTTCCCATCACTGGAAGTGTCCAAGGGGAGGTTGGATGGGGCTCTGAGGAACCTGGTCTGCTGGAAGATGATCCTGCCCGTGGCAGGGGGGTTGGAACTGGTCTTTACTGTCCCTTCCAACCCAAACTGTTCTGTCATTCTGTGACACACAGAGCCAAGCAAGTTCAGCCCTGCTTCAGGAGCAGCTTTGTGCTGCTCCAGTCATATCCTGAATCCAGCACCAGCTAAATGGCATTTAAACCAGCACTGCTGCAGCTCCATCCTGCTGGAACAAATGTTCAGACACTGATAAGCTCCATTTGAATGAAAATGAACAGTTGCAGTAAACTCACTTCCTACTTCCAAAAGCAAAAATTTTCTCTAATTTCTTTTCAAACAGCAAATCCTTCTCCCCCCCAGCTGAGTACAAACAAACATCTGGAACTGCTGTGCTTCAGGTTTTGTTTGTGCATATTTAATAGATGACCAGAGGGTTAGAAACTGCCAAATAATTCTGCTCTTAGTAGTTTACATTAACTAATTTCCATGGGATTTGGGATTCATTTGCCAAGTTTCAGATACAAGCAGAGCTTTTATGGTTGAGTTGCGACTCCTGGAAGGAGCAGCCAATAAATGGAAAGGCCAGACACGCATCCCTAATTCATCTCCATCCCTGAGTATTACTGTACTGGGTGAAGCTGCATGAATTATACTGAGTAAGAACTGGCAAACAGCTTAAGCCACTGCTGGTCCCAGAGTCACCTTTGGGGGGAAGATGTGGATGTGACCTCAACAGGGCTTTTCTCTTTGGTGACTAATTTTACACATTTTTAAACTTCTACTTGAGTGTCTACAGGGGCGACTCCTGTCACTGTCACTGCCAAAAATCAGTTTACTTGGCCAGGTCCTTAGAACTGTTAATCTCTAAAAAGATGGACCTCCAAACCTGTATTTGAGCAACAAAGCAGACAGGATTAATGGAAATACTGCAAGTCCACAGCTGCCTGTGGGGTTAAAGCTTCCAGTGTAACAAACATTTGGCTGCAATGGTGCCCAAATGCTGGGAACAGAAATATTTTTGAAATAGAAGCTTGAAGTAGTAATGACCACTGGATCTTAATCTTGGGGCAAAAGTAGGTCAGTATTAGGAAAACCCATAGATGATAGCAGACCTGATGTCTGAAAAACAAGTCTAAGTTATTTGCTATAGAGATAGCTCACAAAAGCAAGTTATTGAAAGTAAATTGATTAGCTGCATTTGCATAATTCCTTACACATCTGTGTGCATCTATGGACAGACTACAAACATACAACTGGCACCTAAATAATGGCAATTCCACAGGGAGAACCCAGGTGTTGGGCTTAAATGAAAAATAATTGCTACCCACATGAATTATCTTCCAATAGCAATAACAATATATTCAGATATTACCTGCCCTAGTGGTACCTCAGTTCTTCCCTCCTTGCAGACATTTATAACTGGAAATTTTAAGGCATGGATTTAGCAGATTGCTTCTATCCCATAGACACCTCTTTATTTCAAACTGTTCATTTACAACCCCAGGCACTGCTTCCCACTCCTTCCTTTCCCCAGCCCTCCTTCTCCAGGCCCAGAAGGAAGAGGAATATGAGCAGCAAGCTCCCCGTGGTGAACCCAGTTCAGTTGCTCAAGCATTTTCCTTCCTTTTGGGAGCTGTTCAAAAACCTCAGAGAGCTTCAGTTCCTGGGTATGTGCTCTCAGCTTTGCCTGTGCGTGTGCACGGCTCCGAGGATTTCCATCCCAGCACCAGGCTTCCCGCTGCGGCAAACCCACAGAGGCACAGACAGCTGAGCCTTGCTGAGAATCCCTGTTCTTCCTACAGAATCTGTTCCTGTGGGCAGGTTTCTCCCTACATGCATTTTACATTCATTTTTGCTTCTCTTCTTAAACACTTTTATTTTAATCCTCAAGGACAAAAATGCAGCTTAACTCTAGATAGGAAAAAGTTTGACGTTTAACACGTCCGTGTTTTTTCCCTTCCCAGTTATTACTGTGCTGATTTTTCTTTTCCTAAGCACCCATTAATCTCTGGTATTTGAAGCCCATCACAAAATGACATTAATTTTAGGACTGACCAGATGGGTATTTTTAAATTCAAAATTAGCTTTGACACACACAGATTGTGCGACATTGACCTAGAGGTAGGAAAAGAGCTCCACCAAGGGAAACAGGAGCATTTCAAGTTTCCCGTGTGCATTTAGGTGGCGGATTTTGAATCATTGATTCATTTTATTTCCCAAATTTGGCATAAACCAAGAATTCCTCCCCAGCTGATGTGCTGAACCATGAGGAAAAGAGGCGTGTATAGATTCTGTTCCATTGCTTACTGTTATTTATTGGCCTATTCAGGAGGAGATAAGCTTCCCACAGCAGAGATGAGCATGAATTCTCATTTTAAATGAATTCAACAATTATGAGAAAGTAACCAATCTGATATAACTACCCAGCACATGGCCATGGGTTCACAGTTCACTGAAATTGTACCTGAAAAGCATTAATTCTGTATATAACCCTACCTGGATAAGCATCAGGTACAGGCTCCTACCTCCATTTTCAACCACAGTTTGCAAAGTAGCTCCTTTCTGTTAAAAAATGACCTTAGTGTTATATTTTTCAGTCTTCAACATGGCTGCTCGAGGTATATTGAGAGTGGGAACTGTTATTTGAGTCTTTTATGGGTTATGATAGATGATACTGAAAGGGGAAGAAATATGAAAGGAAAACAAAGCCATTGTTTCCTTAATAGGTTCCTATTCTTTACAATATCCAGGAAGTTTCTAAGCTTGCATTATTAATGTGCACTTATCTTTTATGCAGAACAATACCAGAAGAGATTTACAGTAATTTTCAAGGTAAAACAAGGAAATTGAAACTGGGGCACTAGCTAGTTTAGTGCATTTTTCAAAGTTAAGCCTTTAAAGAAGTTAGAAGGGGGAAAAAAAGGCTTGTTCACTACAGATTCTCAGTAAGTCAAGCAGAAAATTATAATCTGAAGAAAAATAGCTTTTAAAGAAAGCACAGACTTGCAGCATTTTCTTACAATTACTGAAAGATTTTTGCATCTCACAGCAGTTCAACACCACTGAACAGCAAGTGTAGGCTGGGTATAAACACATAAATCAGAAACTGATTTCTTATTCTAAGCCTAAAGTTTCAGGGGAAAAAAATACTCAGAAGAACATGGCTGCTGTTTTGCAACAGACTGACCCATGGTCTTAACTCCACACCTTCTCCTGTGACCAGCAGTGAGATTTTTCCCTATAAAATGGCAGAGTCCAGAGAACACCTTAAGGAAGCAATGAACTCACAGATGAGAGATTATACTTTCCACAGACTTAAGTCACCACATTTTGAATGAAATCTTTCCCCACAACGTCTTTGTCACTGAGGATGACAAATGCTACAGCACCTTGCAAAGCTCTGATGTAGCTTTACACCGTCTGTGTAAAGTCCTAAGCCTCCGCATCCCAGTAAACTGTTCAAATTCCATAGAAACATTTTCACCCCAACTTTATGTTAAAAAAGTAACCACTGGTATAACCCAAGAGTGGTGTTTCCTTGACTTGGCTCTCCTACAACAAGCTCTGCTTCCCCAGCCTTTATCTCCTTCTGCTCTTTGTGGAACAATCGTGGCTTTCCTTAGTTATTGCACCTCTAAACCATAACAATCCTTCTTGGTAAGTCTTTCCAACGTTCCTGATGATCCCCATGGCTTTTCTCCAAATTCCATTCAGGTTATCTAGTTTTTCTGTGCAAAAATTGTTTTCCTGGAGGTGTCATTTAAAGCAGTTTAGGGGAAAGTTCTCAACTGTTCCTTGGATAAGCACTAACAGCCTTTTGCATTCTGTATTTTGGGGAAGGAGTCTACCAAAAATATCGACCTCAAAATATTTTAGACTGAACACGGGTGAAATATACGGGAAGAGCACTGCATTAGGAGGTTGTACCAGTTCCCTGCTGATGCAGTATTAGCCTCTTGTCCACCCCAAGGCTAGTGCAAAGCCAGCTAAAGACAATAGAAGCAAAGCTGCTAACCCTATTAAAATATTTTGGATGATTTCATTGAGTGGAGCTCTAGGCTACAGTTGCATTTGAAAAAATATTATGACAAAATTAAAGCTGCTTTAGTTTACAAAAGCAGTTACATGCCTGGCTATTGTGTTGTTTAGTGTTTAAGTATTGACTTGATGACAAGGGAATTTCTGAAAAGAGTTCTAAGGATGAATGGAGAAAAACCATTTCCCAAAAAAGTAGAAAAAAAAAGTCTTGAAACATGACAAAGGGGAGATATTATGGAACCTTTAATTAGAACTTTCCCCGCCCCAGGAAATTCAGAAGTGCCTGCAACCAAAGTTAACAGACAAATTAACATAGTTAAAATATTCTGCTTAACTGATGATGATGTCATTTATTCAACATAAACAACAGGGTTTGCTCTTTTCTTTTTTTTTTAAGGTATCCTGTGCTCTCATAAATAAGTTTGTCTTACTTCTTTTGCCTAAGTCTTGAAAACTTGTAATAAAAAAAAATGGGAAATTATGTTGGTATCTGTGTAGGTGCTGAGAGTGGACAGAGGGAACAGCCTTGGTATAGATATTTGTGGTAGTTAATTGTGCCATTTCTTACTAGGTCGAGTCACAGCACATTGTTATTTTGCTTATTTCCCTGCAGCAGCCTATGCCAGAAAACTGAAAGCAGAAATCATGGTTCTCCATCACAGAGCTGACAGAAGAAGCCACTAATTAAATTCATCACAGTGTTAATAATCCATGTGTGACTGTGAGACAAATGTCCAGTTCCTGGGTCCAGCTTGCCATCAGTAGTTTCAGGCAGAAACAATTTGTTCTCATTTGTGGAGCTGAACCTGACTACCCCCTGTCCCCTTAAATTCCCTAGGTACCAGAGGGAAAACATTAGGGATTTCTCCTATGCCTATACAGAACCATTGCACCAATTCATGGGAAGATTTTGACTTTTGACATCCAAAGACAGCACGGCTTTCACTGGCTGTATAAGCAGGAAAAATATCAATTTAAAATGTATTATTTAGAAGGAAGGGGCTGCAGAGTCCATATGGTGTCTCCTATGACTGAGCAGTAGGATCAGGGCTATTCATAGAATCAATAATTAAAGTTGGAAAAGACCTCTAGGACTGAGCCCAGTCATTAACCCAGTACTTCCAGGTCCACCACAAAACAATGGAGACAGAGGACTTATTCCACGCCAAGGCATGGTTGGATTCCCTGTTAAGGGGATCTTTAAGCATCAATTTAGACAACAGAGTTTCTGTGTGGGAATGGATTTCATCCCAAGTGAAAACATTAAAAAAAAAAGGCAGGACACGAATGTCTCCATAAGATGTCTGTGAAATTTGCTTCAGTAAACAAGAGGCAGGGGCCAGCAGGCTCCAACTGGAGAGACAGAGCAGCACAAAGAATGTGTGGTTACAACAAAAATATACTATCTTAAACAAATCCCAGAAAGAGGACCTTCCTGATCCTGAAAAGCATTAATTCTGAGTGGCTATTCTTAAACAGAGAAAAACATATGTATTTGAGACTTTGCCAGCTGCTGGCTCAGCATTTGTTCCACGCTGCTGTTGGCAGCAGCGGCAGCACAGCCATGATAAGGAAAAGCAAACTCAGGTATCATCTCCCAATTCACCATCTAAGAGCTTAATGGAATTACAGAAGAAGGAGAAGGGTCTGTGGACCCTTTCTACCTCTGCAGTACCCTGAGATGTTACTGAGCAACATCTCATTTCCCTTTGAGCACATCAAACAGGCACACTGGTACAACCCAGTAATTTGTATGTTTAATGTCTGTCAACCATTCCCAGGTAACTTTTCCCCCTTATTTTTAATACACATCTATCAAAGGAGGCCAGTAAATAAGACCTCAGGCAGAGTTTTTACCGTAATTTCTTAATTTTCTAGCAGTCCACAGTTATCTGGACATACAAAGGAATTATTTTCTCTCCACCAATTAGCAGAGCGGGAGTTCAAAAGCCTCCGCGACTGCTTTAACACAGAGAATTCTTTAATCCATAAAAATTAATGGAGATTATGTTAAAGAGACTTAGATATTTAAATCCTTCTCCACATTAGTCACTCTCTTTTATGTGCAGGTAACTGCAGCTGAAGTCCTCAGGAACCCTGTGTGTGGTAGAATGAACTAATCTCTCCAAATGAGAAATGTGAGTTTTTGCCAGTTCTCCCCTGACAGCAGAAGGTGGCAGCTTCTGAGGTCTGGCTTTCCCCCCACCGAAACTCTTATGACTTGTGTTAAAGTCTTAATTGGCTCCAAAAGTCCTAAATGGAGCCATTTATTCTTGCTGTGGATGGCTGTCCCAGTTACAAATAACTTCGTTGTGCAGTTGAGTAGAACTGACTTCACAGCACCAAGAACAAAGTTCTAAATTTTCATTTTTCATTAAGTCTGAAATGTAACTTCATCATCTTATACCAGTCCTAAGCCATCCAAACAGAAACTTTATACTGCTCTTCTTTATGGTTGCACAGTGTTCACACACACCTATTAACTGTAGTTACATTAAAAGGTTTTGAACTCATTTTCTCTCAACATCATCACTTTAAAAAGACATATTCTCAGAAACAGAGGAGATTTTTAGAACAGAGTAATTATCTTGATGATAAAAAGTTGCATTTCAAAGATTTGCTAGGGGGTATTTACTGACTATACCTGTCAAAGACAAAAGTTACAGAAGGGGGATTTTTATTTTCCGCTCTCTCTTCGTTTCTTTTCTTCCTGGCCCCTGAGTGCATCTCCCAAATATTTTTTTTATTTTAAACCCAGAGGCTCTTTGTGAAAGCAACAAAGGAGCAGATTTCCCATATTTAGGGTGACAAGGAACCACATTTACTCAGGTTGGTTCATGCTCAAATTCACAGCTCAGTTCGGCGCTGGAGTTCACTTTGAGCTGTTCAGACGCTACCAGCAGGAACCACAGCCCCAAAATGTTTCCACAGCTTCAGAGACAACATTCACAATTCCGTGCTGCCTTTCATGGGGGTGCTTTCCCCTTGTGCTTGTGGATGCAGAGATACAGCCTTTCTCTCCTTGTACCCTTCTGAGGGGACAAAGCCACCAGCTGCTGCTGCACCCAGGAGCTGGGCCAGGGAGGACGTGCAAGTTGTGTATAATAATTTATTTTTCACAGAATCATTTAGGTGGGAGAAGACCTCTAATTAGTGATGGGAAAAGGGGGAATGGCTTTAAACTGAAAGAGAGTACATTTGGGTAGGCTACAAACCTCGAAGAACAGCAACAGCAGCACACTGAGGGCTGTAGCTCACAGAATAATTTGAACTGGAAGGGACATTAAATATCATCTCATTCCAGTCCCCTGCCATGGGCAGGGACTCTTTCCACTCAGCCAGGTTTATCCATCCAAGCCAGCCTTGAACACTGCCAGGGATGGGGCATCCACAGCTTCTCTGGGCAGCCTGTGCCAGGGCCTCACCACCCTCACAGTAAAGAGCTTCTTCCAGACGTCTGATCCCAATCTCTCCTCTTTTAGCTGTAAACCATCGGCACATTCATCTCATTACCAACTCAGCAGTGTTTCTTTACATTCATTAATTATCTGCAGTGGCTTTTTGGGGACAAGGCAACCTACAGAAACCTGTTCTCCTTACACCTACTGACCATGGGTTTTCCCTGGCCAGAGGAAAACTACACAGGCTCACAGTCATAGTCCACTTTCCATACATCCTATTTCACTTCCACTGCTGCCCTTAAGCATCTCCCAGGAGAGATGCTTGCAGTCTCCCACGATATAAGCTGTATCATGTTCATATAAAACCTGAACACAGGCACTTTTTTCCTCCCCTCTTGGAGGGTTTTGTAGCGCAAGCCTCAGGGCAAGCCTGGGAAGGACGGAGCTGCCCCCTCCAAGCAGCTGGCTCCGGCCTCCCCATTACCACTAGGGGTCAGCCGGAGCCCAGCGCATCCCCCTGCCCAGGGAAAGCGAGACGGATGGAGGGATGGAGGGGCGGTTCTGACCCCTCAGGCTGCTCTGTTCCAAAATTAGCATCAGGCCAGGCAGCTGTGAAAGCCAGCCTTCAAAACAGCTTAAATTAAGTTGCCGCCTTCAAAGGAAAAGTGTTGCAGAACCAGGAAAAGAAATGCAGTGAGGTGAAGACAAGTGAAACCTTTCATATCTCAGAGGGACTTTCTTGCTGCAGCTTTACAGCACAAATTCAGGTACCTGCACATGCTGCTTTGGCAGAATTTAATCACAAACACGCAGCACCTTTCCCAGCAGATTGAGCTAATCCTTCCATAAAATCTGGGCTGAAGCCCTAGAGGCTTGAGACTGACTCTAAATAAATATTGACAATTATTTCATAAAATCAAAGAACGCTTTGGGGTGGAAGGGACCTTAAAGATCACCTGGTTCCAACCCTTATGCCATAGGCAGGGACACCTCCCACCAGACCAGGTTGCTCACAGCCGTACAAAAATCATGCCTGTTTGGAAAACCAGAATTACACTCCCGCAGAGCAGTTTTACTCCCTTGCAGTAATCCAGAGCAACAATTGCCCTGTTAGCAGTCACTAATACATCAGTGATGTATTTAAAACATTATAAGAAAGCAGATTTTAGCTCTGCCATATCGGTAGAATGGGCATTACACAGCAGATGTGCGGCACACAGGACTTGGGGGAACGTTCACTGAAACATTTTCAGAGCATTTTCAGCAAGCTAAGGTTTTTTCCTAATAATTTTATGCTTACAAATTGATGTTCCTTTGGTGAAACAGTCTGATATAATATAATTCTGGAGGTACTTCATTCCTCCTACACAGTTCAATAAATTCTTATTAAATTTTATATTGTTTTCCAACTTTTTGGCAAGGATTATGCTAGAAACTACTAAGTTGTATGAAGAATAGCTTTTTCTTTTTTATTGGATTTTGCTGGAAGCTTTGCAGACAAATTCACGCAGCGTGCTGAGAACAACATCTAATTATTGTGAAAACTAGAAATGAAGAGCAAAAAAATCAGTAGCTCTTTTGTATGTTTGGTAAAGCCAACCTTCAGTACCTGAAAGCCTCAAGCTGTCATTTGGTTTCCTTCTCAAAAAAAAAAAAAAATTATCAAACCTCCTACTGTAACTATCAGACAGCTTTCTGGCTTTTTCAGAATTAGTTTAATGACCAGAAAACAGCAAAAATTCAGACAAGGGCTTTTCAATAGTGAGACTGGAATGGTTTGAACATCTGATCAGGGGTCACCTGCATTTCTCAATTTCATGCCAGAAAACCAAAGGTTAAAATGTGACTTCTTAAAGAGAAACAAATCAATCTTGTATGAAAAACCAAAAATAAAAGCAGTTTTTTAGCTCTGGTGATCACAGAGCCTGTGAGTGGGAATTCATGGAGCAGAGCCTGGTTTCTGAAAAGCAAGTGGCTTATTAGTGGTGTCTGCCTTGCAATTGCTAGTAAAGCAGTGAGCTACATAGCTGAGTAAACCAGGGCTGAGAGAAAGAGCAGCAGGACATGATTCTCCATCTAATCAAGTGCTTCGCAGCCTCATTTGAACGTGCAGAAGCAGGAGAGTTGGGATTGGGGATTGGCAGATGCTGGGGCTGCATTGATCACAAATTCAAAACTGAGCAGCCCAAGAATGGCTTTAACCAGGATGACTCCAGGGCCACGGGGGCTCAGGCAAAAATCTAATCAAGTCATCTAATGAGCTACATGGCAGACAGCTTGCCTGCATGACAAACACCTTCCTGGGCTCGCTCAAACCAGCCCATCACTCCCACCAAAGCAAGGCACTCGGCTCTCTGGTCCCACGCTCCTAGAACAGCACAGAAACAGACGATCTGGTAGGACAAGCTGCTTCTCTGCCTTTTGTAAAGCAGAAGTCTTTATTGTAGCTCATTAAGATCTGTAATGGCCCTACAAGCTTGTATACACCAGGCATTTCATGAATAGCAAGTTTTTGGCAGCTGACCAATCATCTGAATATTTCAAGGCTTGGCAATATTTCAGTCTCCATAGCAAAGGAGGTCATTTTCCTTCTATTCCCTGAAGTGGCAGCTTACAGTTCAGTCAAATTCCTTCAAGTGACCTTTCCACGTATTTAAAATATTTCTTTTAAATAACTTGCCATTCCGTTCCAGCTTGTTGCTGCAGTTACAGCTGCAAACCCCTAAACCAAGGATAAGGTTCTGGTTTTATGTCATATCATTACTAAGTCCTCCCCTGGCAGACACTGATTAGGAATGACCAATTAATAGTCATCCAGTCTGTGGAACAAGCCTAATTAGCCAGACTGAGGAGTGCCTAGGAAGCTAATGACTTTTCCCCTATTTGCAGGGGAGAGGATGCCCAGTCAGCACAGCTTGGCAAGGCTCAGGGGGCTGTCAGAACCAAGACAACTACCTGAAGGGCAGAGTGGAAGCATGATATTCAGCGAAAAGGGGCTTCAAGATGAGAAACTGTCCCAATCTGGTGCAGCATCTTGCTTGGTAAGAGCAATCCAGCATGGCTTCACTCGGCACAAAGGGAACCAAACCCTCTGGAAGGGAAAGCTCATGACCCGCAGAGCTTGGGAGAGATGGATCTGCTCTTGTTCTCAATGATGCTGAAATACAAACAGTTCCCAGCTGAGAGGCCTGAGGCTTGCAGGAGGACAACAATAGGGTCAAGAACAGGAAGTTTTGGGGCAAACATATTTTGGCTGGGTGTGAGGACCCCTACTATGTATGAGTTGTTCTTTTTTTCCTTTAGTTGCAAGTCCAGCTTGGCTACACAACTTACAGGCTGCTTTCCACTTGAATGACCTCGCAGTTTTGCAATAAGAAAGTCCTTTTTAGTTTCTATGAAACTGAAGGGCTGACCAAAATCATTTTTCTATTGTTAAAACTACTAAAATGGGAGTCTTAACTGGCTTTGCTGACTTAGGAAATTATTTTTTTTCCACACAGTAATAAGAGAAACTGTCACTTAAGACTGGAAATTCCCACAGTTGCTAAACAGAAAAAACAGAGGAAAATCTTTTTAATGTCACGCTTTGTGCAAAAATATTTGACAATTAACAGTCTCAAATTTCTTGTGCATTTCTCTAAATATTGCAGTTGTTTTATGAAGACCACTGTGAACACAGCTGTGCCAAACCAACAAACAGTTGAGGCCATTGTTGGTATTTTGGCAAAACTCTCTTCGAGAAAAGCATGAAAGCCAGCTGGGTTGGAAATTGCAGATTCCAACTTTAAAGATTTGAGGGATGGAGTATGCAAAAATAAAGAGAGTTAATTCTGCCATATTTACCCACGCCAGTAACAGCCCTTTGAGACCCACTCGCAGCAGGGGATATATCCAGGCTGCAGGGCAGATACACTCTGGGAGGAAAAGGGGGGAAAAAAGCCAGTGAATGTTGAGGACACAGCCCAACAGCACTGGAGTGCAGTCTGGGAATACATTGAAACTCCCTCCCAAGTTTTAGACGTATCCATCAACCCCAGTAAGTCCATTAATTGAGAGGGCTCAGCAAGTGACAATAAGTCTGGCATGGAATATATTGTGCCACCTCACGCTGCTTTATACTCTGTAAATGGGCCATGGGTTTCAGTGGCTGTTTCCTGCAGCTGTGAGTAGAGTCAAAATACCCTCTGTAGATAGAGAGATCCAAGCCAGACCTACCAGCCCACCAGCACAAACCCCCAGCCAAAATGCTCTGTCTCAAGTTTACCTCATGTGTTGGTCCATAGCTCTGTCATGGCATTCACAGTTCATAGCTGTCTAAAGCACCTTGAAGAGCGACATTCAGAGCACTCTGCATCCTGTGGGCACATAAAACCACTCACTGAGGTTATGGTGTCATGAGGAGTCCCACAGACTGGGTCACCAGCAGGTCTGTGTGTTGATAGGGCAGGAACAGAACAGCACCACAGGATCTCTAGCCTGTGTATAGCCTGTGTAATGCCTTAGCTGGAGATGATGCCATGGCAGCAAAGGTTGGCTTATACACTGCAGTAATTTTGGTGGTATTTCTGTCACCAGCATCAATGGAGAGAGCACAGATTCCTCTGTCCCACTGCAGCAGCGTGCAATGAAATAAAGAGTTTATAATATTTAATTTGGATAGGTGCTATTTTCCTCCCAGTGGCATGCTCCCAGATGTCCCTGTGCTGACTGAAGATGCTGTTGCTGCTGCAGGATTCATTGGGATGTTCCTGATGGTCACTCCTTCCACACCCCAGCTGCCAGCATGAATCAGCCAAGCACAGCTGGTCTGCTCCAGTGCACCCACCTGATGCTGGGCTGCCACAGGAAGCCTGCAGTGATTTTGTGACCACAGTGTGAGTGACACACACATCACATGGGGAGCCAGTGGATTGCAGGCAGTGCCAGCAGGACCTGTGGCTGGCAGAGATTTTACAGCCTTGCTCATTACAGAAAATGAAACTCACCAGCTAGACCTAATAAAAGCCAGTCCTCACAAGCAAGGCAACTGTGATGCCAACATTCAAAGTGGTAGGGAGTGCACACTTATTTTTTAGTGGTGGAGGCCAAGAAAACATGATACAGTTTGTGTTTAGGGAAGCATATATTCTGCTGTGATGTTTGATCTGGCAAGCAACCACGGTTCCTTCCTGCAAGCTGGCAAAACACTAAACACAGGGAGTGCCACGCACAGACAGTCTCAATTAAGCTATCTTTTCTGAGCTGTAAAACAGCACTAGGCACATAAAACAACAGAAAACACATTTGTTTCCTCTCCATCTGCACAAGATATACAGTGATTCAGTTTTACTCAATTGGCAACACCAGAGGAAGGAAAAACATGCATTTAATCTTCATTTAGGACCACCTCACTCTCTACTGGTTACTGGTGGCTTCTAAACCTTTAGAAAAACTAAAGCTGCCTTTAGAGGAACTTAAATCTGGAGCCAAAATCCCTTACCCATGGTCTGTGCTACCCTAAATAGAGCATAACTGCAACTGGTTACTAAGCAATGGGCAAACAGAAAAAAAACCCCACAACCAACCAACACCAACACCAAAACCAACCAACACCAAAAACCCCTCCCCAAAACCCCAACCATGTACCTACTGCTTTAATTCTTAGTCATGAAATTCAGTTAGGCAATACCTCCTTAAATAACCTTTAAAACCTGGCATTTTCTTAGAAGCCAATGTATAAAAATTAAGCAACAGGTTAATTAAAATTATCGTAGTTCATGACATGTTAAGTCACTGGACAACACCTATGTGGATCTGATGAAGCTGATTGCATCCATGGCTTTGACCATGGGTTATACACATGGAAAATCTCAGGCTGCTTCAAGACAGAGAGAATTTGCTATTTCACAGCAAAAATCTTGTTTTGCATTTGGGTTCTCCACCAGCCAGGTAAGAACCCAAATTTTGTTGGCTAAGCAGGGAGCGCAGGAAAACCTGAGTTGGAACACCTGACACATCAGTAGTCCCTTTTGTGGCCAACTGCCTCTTTCCACTGTGCTATGTCATACTGTCACTGTAAAGCAAAGAGAAACCCTTGGATTGTAAAATAATCTACTAAGAACAAATTTAGGTCTCCATGGGTTTTTTTTTCTTCCCCATAACTACAGTCTACATGATTAATACCACTCAACCATAAGAGGAAAATAATCTTATTCAAATTTGGCCTTTGATCAGCAGCGTTTCTGCTCTGCACGAGAAAAGTTCAGTCTGGGTTTGGCTGGTGCCTTTGAGATAAACAGAAAATTACCCTGCAGTTTTTCTGGCAAGTTGGTGAGGAAAGAAGCCAATACTCAGCTAAAATTAAATGTAAAATTAAATAGGGTTGCTTCACCATTTAACCTTCTCTGGATTTTAAGCTGTAGAACTGGGGATTCCAAATCTCGTATTTCACACATTAAGGAAACTCCCCAGTCTGACCATTCATGAGACTCTCTTGTGTTTTCAGGAATCTCATCCTTAAAAATAGATGACTTTGGCTGCATCTGTGCTAATGTGAGCCTGAGGACAGTGTGGGTATCCCATGTGCATCCCATGCACAGCATAAACCGCTTGGATCTCTCTAGCCTGTCCTAGGTGCAGCTGCAGTGGGACTATGAGACACACGTGGAGCCCACAGAAGTAGCTGCAAAGCTGTGCTTGAGCTGGCTCTCTCACTCATTCCTCTGCAGCACTTATAGGTATACATTATATAGTCTCTCTGTATTACAGAGAACCTTCACATCTATCACAGAAGTCGTGTGAGCCCTCTATGAACTGTTTTTATGACTAATCATGCCAACTAATTGCAGGACATTATAGAGAGATTGTCTTCTTGCTTATGGCAGGATTAGCTCTCTATCCCCTTAGACCATAATCCAGTGCTCAGAGCTCCTCTCACAGACCCCTTACAGTGCTGCTGGTCTCAGCTTAGTAAATTCTAGGTGACCTATGGTAGCATCTAAATGACTCACGTCACATGAAATACTGACCTTGGCCAAAGATGAGGTAGAAATATTCCATTTTAAAAACTGGCAGAAGCTGCCAGCGGGAGATAATTTCTCTAACTACTAACCTGAAAAACAGATTACCTGGGTAAATGGCTGTTAATAAACTCAGGGAAGCTTTTGCTGATAATAACTTACCTAAATTAAGACAATTTGGCAGTGGAAATGATCATCACAGAAAGAGCAAAAGCACAAGTCCAAGGTTCAGTCAGAGACAGCATCCGAGAAATATCTATATCTTAAAACAGCTGACAGAAATAAAACAGCAAGTAATTGTGACAATTGTGACAATTTTGTGACAGCTGACAAACTCAAACAGATGTCTTCAAGACCAGATAAAACCATTTAGATTACAGTCCACATGAAAACTACTATGTCTCTTGCTAAACCATAAAAAGGATACATCTGCCTGGGGGCGGGGGGGGGGAGGGAAATCAATAGAGCAGTTACAACATTCCTTCCTTTTGTCTTATTTACCTAATCTTGTTGGAAGAAAAAAACCCCCAAAACTCTATTTTACAATTGAGACTGTCGTGTGGACATGGTTAAGAAAGCCACTTGTGCACTTAGGGTAGAATTGATCAGAACAGAGACACAAAGCTTGGTGAAAGGCACTTGTCACAAAAAGCAGAACATGAATTACTTTCACAGAAATACGCAGCAATTTAAAAAGTCAGCTAGTCAGGATATAAATATATGCCTAAAAAACAAGTCCCAAAGCAGTGTTATGAATTATGTATTACTCTATCTACTATAAAGTAACAGTTTTGGAAACATGAGCCTTTTCACATTTCTCTTCCCCACAAATGACACCTGAAGCAAATCATGTCACTTCTGAGCACACATGTCTGGTAACAACATGCAACAGAGCAGCCAAGAGTGGAACAGGTGATTTGGCTTCCCAGTATTCCCAGCTGTTCAATGGCAGCAAGCCATCCTTAAAATGGCATTTTTTGGCAATGATACCACAGCAGTGAAGCTTTTTTACTTGATAAAAAGCACCACATTCCCCTTGGATACACAAAGTTCCCGTGACATGATGTGTCGACGATACTTGCCTTTATCAATCACTAAAAGTTTAGAAGAACTTTTTATTAAAGAAAGGTATTTTTTTGCCCCATTGGACAGATGGTCTGGAAAGGGCAGGGTGAAGAAGAAACACTGAATTCATGACCTCTTATCGTTAAAGACAACCTGGCCTGTCCAGCCCTGGCAGAAGAGGAGCCATGACATTCAATTTAGGTGCTTGTGGCAGACAGCCTCAGTGCGCCCCTCAATTCCATTTCATTATTTAGAATTGAGACAGGCCAAATCCTCTGTTCTCAAGCTGAGACTAACCATGTGTGCTGAGCAACACCCTGCTGTTTCCTTGCAAACCCATTTCTAAAGTTTCTCTTCCCAGGCTCTGGGAGAAAAGAGGAGTCAAGCATTTATAATTTTTTAGGGAGAAGCTGTTGAAATCCCTTCAGTCCCACGCCGTTTCCTCACAGCAAGGACACACCAGCGTAGAGGAAGTCAGCAGAAACCCTGTCCTTGCATTCCTGGTAACAAATGACATTTTTTTGGGTGCCTGGTGGCAATTAACATCAAATTCCTTGCACAGAACCAGCATGACAGAGACAAACAGTGTTTTGTCCTCCTATCTGAGTAACTCAAGTGTCTTCTCCTAGTACAGTACTTGAATTCGTTATGGTGGCCAATGCACTTCTAGCATTAATAATGACAGTTCTGCTCTCAGTCCCTCTATAATGGGTAAATTACTTTTAGAAAGGGCAACAGAGAGGATTTATGACTCTACCAGGGTGACATAAAGAGTCCACAGGGAGAAGTTAATAGCATCCAGAGTCCCATGCTAACACCTTAAGCCCCCGACAGAATTTCCCCTTTATATACTGAAGGCACTCCATATGCAAAAGGATAGCATAAACTATAAACTGGATTTTATCAGCTGCTTAACATATTGATGTTCAAATGGAAAATAGGGAGCTTCTACTTTATTAATTCCTCTTTTTACTGTGCTGAATCCTCAGCTCAATACAAATTAATTTTTTTTCTTTACTGTCCTTAGTTTTTATGGCCGTCATGGGTATTTGGCCACTCTTGGCATAAGGTCATTTCCATGAGCCCATCCCCTACCTCTCTCTCACCCTTCCCTCTCAGGTCTTTATTAGAGCATCAATCACAGCTGTATCTAGGCACGAAGTGTCACCTGGCTAATGGTGTGTGGCTTTCAGACACCCCATCAGCATATCAGTCCTGTCACCCTGGTGATGCAGGGTGTTTAAATCACAGCACCCATGCCACCCACACATGAGGCTTTCTGCACAGGGTGAAGGCAATTTGTGCCAGGCCTCTTGATCCCTGTGCCTGAGAGCATCTCAGAGTAAAGCAATCTCTTCACAAAGCAAAATAAATTGCTGAAGGAAGTGGTTTCCCCCATTTTGTCACTAAATATGTTAAATGGACCAAGAGTTGCTCTCACCTCGCCCCTCTGAAGGCAGGCAGGGGTAGCCAGCACACAGCAGGGACAAAGCACCTGCATTTGCAGCGTCCCTATTTGAGCTCCTCCTGCCAGGCAGCGGCGCCCCCAGGATGGCTCAGGACCACTCCTGCTCTCCAAAACCAATCTGACTCATTCAATAATGGAAAAAAAAAAAACAACCAACTTAAGGAGCACTTCCATAAGTGCTCCCTGCTTTCCAAAGGCTGCTCCCACCCCTCCTCCCCCTTTCCAGCCAGGCAGTTATTTGGTGTTCAGTGCCTTTGTCTCCTTGCTCAAGTCAGCTCACATAATTGATAGTGGAGCAATTTCCAACTTAAACTCCAGCCATTAACATACAAAAAGCAGAACTCATTTGGAGTGCTTCACTGTTGGAGGGAAGGAAACATTAGTTCCAGGAAGACTTAACAAGAATGGAAGAAAGTAAATGGCTTTTAACTGAATCAAGGCATTTATGTCTTGATTTTTGCCTCCTTTTATAGCAGGATTCTAGCCCTGAAAACTAAAACATGGACATCCCTTACAGAAGGCCAAAAAGCCCTTTGAGTTTCATTATTTATTTCAGACTTCATCTGGATGCAGACATATATGTGCTCTGAAACACTGAAGCATGGTAATCACAGTATAATCAGTATTCTCATCTGCATTAAGAGCTGATCTTGCATTCATCAGATCAAACCCACTGCTCAGCCCATGAGCTTATTCAGTGCTATAATATATTCCATTCCTCCTGATCCATCTGTCAGCACATTTCTGCTATGCAGAGAGTATGAATGGCTATACAAGGCTCCAAACTGAGGAGCTGGATTTCTCCTTGATCCTCATGGGGAAGCGTATGAAACAAATTTTGGTTTACTCTCGGGCTTTTCTTTCCACCTGCCTTGGCAGAAGGTGTCTGTGTGATGTACAGGTACCTGCAGCGTGGCAGGTGCTCTTTGATTCTCACAAAGATGTTTGTTTCCCTGGCTTCTTATACCTGCAACTCACAAATTGGGCACTACAGTGTAATACATTCCCTTTGCCCTTCTGAAATGTACACTTACGAGTATCTTCATAAGATGAGGTTATCACTATCATCAATCTCTCCCCATTCTCAGATTATTATTGTTTTTAGTTGAACTCACAGTTTTGTGTCTTTTGAGCCTCATTAGGCTTTTGTCATTATGCTTGTTTTATGATTTACACACTGTAAGAAATATTCTGCGTTTTCAGCATCTCCCTGTCCCCTCTCCCCTCCTTTTTTTCAGGGATTTAATTGCAGAGCCAAGGCCTTGCACTGAGCTGTGACTTTCCCTTGAGAGGTGCAGACACTGCAGCACACAAGACACAGGGTATCAGTCAGGATTTCCCTTTCTCTGCCCCCAAACTCCAGTTGTCCCCAAGAAAGCAGGGACAGAGGTCATCGGTGGTCACAGCAGCCTCACCCGAGCTGGCCCACAGGAAGGGAGGCACTGCAGCAACCCGTGCAGATAAAATCCACCTCCCTCCACAGCACCACCACACAGCAATGCACTTCAGAGGGGTATCAGCATTTCCACCAGATAACCCTGTATGCACACTGCTACCAGTGACATGCTTCAGGGGGGACTGATAAAATTCCTCTCCGTAACTGCAATTCAGGAATTCCATATCTGTCCATCTTGCTTATCACACCCGTTCCACCCAGGCACATCAGTTAGGATGCTGCTTGAACCGAGATGTGTGTACCAAGAGCAGCCAGAACCAGGCTTTGGATGAAAACAAAGCCACAGTTTTACCTGTGGAAGAACTACAGAGCAAGCAACCCTTGAATTGTTTCCCACCAGCTATAAAAATAATCTAGATTTACACATAGGAGCTCAGAGTTATCTTTCAAAGTACCTTATAAATATCTTGAAGGGCAATGACACTTTTATTTTTTTAATTTCACCCTTTAAGAAATTATTTTCAGCTGTCTAAAGGAGACTTCAGTTATCACTCGCAAGTCACTTTACACAGTTCAGTTCATGTCAGCCTTTTTCAAACCATTACAGTTCTTGGATAAAGAAAACTTTAAGGAAACAAGCATTTACCAAATGCTCCAGAAGGAGGAATATATTTATCAAGCAAACATAAATCCAAGCTGGCAGAGCAAAGCCTGAAAACTAATCACATTCACTGTGAGTTTAGATTAAAGGGTTTTTTCCTAAATTTACTGCTACTGCTTTTACTGTTATTTTCACTCTACTCAAGCCTTCTTGCAGATAATTCTACACATCTCACAAATGTTCAAATGTCCTGACCAAGCCTGAAAAGGACCAGCATAGAGACCCTCAGTTGCCAGAGCTTATCTTTGAGGAGGGTTAGAGGCAAAAAAGAGAATCCATGCAAAAAACCTCATATACTCCATCTTCCATCCAACAGCCAAAGAGCCTCCTTTCTCTTTGATGGGTGTGAAAACAAGTAATAGATCCAAACAATTCAAGACAGAATTCTGGAGTCTATATTTTTACAAGGTTTTACAGCTTTCTGTTTCCTTTACGCAGGTGATTTATCTTGAAATCCTGCTCTGATTTCCCGCCCCCATCCCCAAATATCCTGATAGCTTTCCAAGTAGTGATACAATTAAATTGAGTTTTCCTGTCCAGGCGTTTTTGCTGACCCATGCCCTTGTTTTCTGTCTAAACTCCCAAACCTGTTATGATTTAGTTCAGTTTAATTTAGACTGAAAAACAGATCATGGCTTGATCTAAAGTTAATTCCAATGATGACAACTCAGCTCTTCTTCCCTGACCTTACTCAATTCCCTACCCAGGCTAGATAATCATGTATGATTAGGTATCCCCTATATGATTACAGCTTTCAGAAGTACTCTGCCTTGCATGAGGCTTGTTCTTTGAAAGTCTCACTGTCTTAATAAACAGTTCTGTGGATGGTGTGCAATGAAAATGGAAAATTATTTTAGCCTTTTTACTGCCTCATTCTACTGCTCCACCAGGAATTAAATGGAAGTAGAATTTTTGGGTTTATTGCTAACATATATTGCATGCATATATCTTTCACCATAGGAAACAAACAGATAAGCATAGCACCAACTTTTCAGGAAAGATTTCTATGACATACTTCAGCTCCATGTTGCTTCTGAATTTGCCTGTCCAAGTGTTTGATGGAATTAATGTGAACACTTGCCCAACAGATTTGAGTCTTGTGGTGGAACGACTTTGAGGTCCAAGAAAATGCAGTCTGGGATTGTGAGTTCTCTGTGTAGTCTAATACATGAAGTTACACTAAATTAGACTTCTCTTTTTAATGTCATCTCTTTCTTTGACAACACATATGAGAATGTTATGGGTCTTTGGAGCTCTAGCTTTGGCAGCTTTAGACCATATTTGCCAGTGGGTGCATAATCTAATGTAAGATCTGGGAACAAGATGAAAATAGACAGGCATCATCTTTACATAAGGTGTATTTCCACAGGAAAAGAAACAGAGCAAACAAAGTTGTACTGGGTAGAATATTTTAATATAATGTGCATTTATGAAGTCCCTTTGGAATCTAGTCTATATTACAATCACAGCAAGATGGATCAGCGCACAGCATCTCATCTCTTATTAAAAATGGGGGTGAAAGAAAAGGCAAGGAGGGAGGATGGCTAATGGGGGCTCTGTGTGGTGGTGAGATGGGGATTTGTGTCGGAGCAACTGCAGTTTCTTCTTGTAGTTTTATTTGTGCTGTTCACTTAGAAAATGCTCGTTGAGTACTCCCTCATGGCTTTGCTGTGCAGTTTGCATTTGCCACTCTCTCAGCATCTAGCTGCCAGGCATATGTGGTAACCAACACAAAAGCTGCTAGAATGTACTTTGCATGCACGAAGGAGGAATTGTGCCACATAAATTCGCTTTCAGCTACGCTCTAAATTTGTACGTGCATGCCAGTGACCGTGTGAGGTGCTGCCTGTTCTCTGACCAACACACTGCCCCCCTCACTGCCTTTTATTAACATCTGCAATGTTGCAAGAAAGGTCTGAAGATATGCACCTCTTTTCATGATTTAGGACATTAGTGAAGGGTAACGGCATGCACTGCTGTAAGTCGGTAAGAACGTACAGGTGGATTTATCCTCCAAGTGAGGCAGCAGCATATGGATAAACAAGCCTGTGTATTTAGTCATCACAATGAGGGAATGGAGAAAAAACACCCACAGCAAAATAAGTAACCAAGTATCTGTTTAATGAAAAAAAACCCCAAACCAACCTTCACTCCGTCATCATTATACTGGGAAAGAATCTTCAAGCCTTGTCTTTCTTATGGGAAAAAATGTGTCTTTCACTCTCGACATTCCCAACCTAAAGGAATTTATATCACAGAATCACAGAGCTGTTAGGATTGGAAGGGACCTCTGGAATCATCTAGTTCAACACTCCTGCCAAGGCAGGGTCACCTAGAGAATATGATATGAAATTTGTTATATGATATCAATCAAAATGAAAGGAAAGGATCTCATAAACACTTTAACAGGCCAAGGTAACATTCTTCCTTATTAAAAGATGAGGGGACTTTGAGGTGGGCACAAATGTAAATTAAGTTTTGCCTCAATTTCTCAAGGCTTTGCTGGAAAATCCCTGGGCATTTCAGCATCACAGGGTTCTCAGGAATGCTTGAAGATATTTGAAAGGCAACCGATATTTCCAGCAGCAAAACTGAAGAGAGATGTCATGGGATTGTTCTGTTCTTCAAATACTTTCAGCTCCACTTTGTTTGAGAAGAGCTATAGGGCAGACTTGGCTGGGGTTTGGTGGTGTTACTTTCTGACTAACTGAATTTCCAGCTGAGTGTCATTGCTGCTATTCCAGTCAGTCTTGAGTCAAAGACAAGCTGGAGTTTGCTACAGGTATTGAAATTCTAAGGTCTCCAATATGAAATAAAACAGAACCAGCAATGTTCTCACCGCCAGAAAGGCTGAAAGCAAGGAAAGGTTTTAATAATTTTTTTTACTTTTTATTTTTTTAGATATATCTTTCTTTTTTGCAATATATGTTTCCAATATTTGCCAATTTTAAATAGGAGCTTGTACTCTAAAACCAAAGCACACACCTTGGCTGTGTGCAAGGTCAGCACCGAGGGGAGACAAGAAATCTCCCCAGACCCTCCTGGACTGAGGGCTGGGTGCGTTGTTAGGGAAAAGCAAATTAAGGAAAGAGCTTTTTCCACTGAAATTTACAGTGGCACGGGCCAAGCTCGGCAGAAATGACAGCTCAGCAGCTTCAAGCAGGGCATCAGGAGGAAACCTTCAAGCCTGGGAAATAAAAGAGCAGCTGCTCCAGCCCCGTGCAAGCTGTAAAGCAATCCCTTTGCTCAGCCCCCTTTCCACTTCCCAAATCTTAGGTATGATGGAGAGAGGATGAAGAATGAGAGGCAAAAGGGGATGTTGGGGGAGGAAGGGTATTGGTGATGGCACAAGAACAGCTATTTCCTGTCCTTGTTGCCAGAGGGTGCCCAGGATCAGCTGGATGCTCACCCAGCAGCCCTTTGGGTGCAATTCTGCTTGAGAAAGCAGAAGCCCCAGCTCCCGAGGGCAGAGCAGGCACTCCACAGCTCTCTCTCAATTAACCAATTTGTCTCCTTTCACGTTGGGTCAATGAGTTACAGTGCATTATGGCTTCAGAGGACACAAACTAATTAAGGGTGAACAAACCAACACACATTAGTTTAAGTCTGCGTTCCTCCATGGAGAGCTGGGATAGCTGTGGGATCCCACGTGCAGGGCCTCATCCCAGGAGCACTGAACCTTTCCCTGGTCAAGTAATGCCACGAGCAGCATTTGCACACTGTGTGTCAAGAATGCCCACAAGATATTCTGATTGGGAAAATAACACTAGGGCTTTGGCCATGTCTCCATCTCCAGGCACTCCAGTCAAACATATTTAATACAACAGTGGAAACATTTACGTCTGATGTCAGCATGTTTACACCCAGCCAGGCTACACAACCTTATTGCCTTCACAGAAAAAAGAGGACTTTCTAAAAAACCTTCAATGCTCCCATGGCCAATCTCTGTTCTCACTAGTGATGGTGCCACTTCACTCTGAAAATAATTTGAACACATCTGGTACATGCCCGTGGCTGTCAAGGGCCAGTCGTGTTCTGGTAGGAGCACCCTTCTCCGCTTGTGCTAAGAATATGTGGGGCACACTAGGTTTTCTTCCCCCAGTTACCTCCCAGACTTGTTTAAAGCCCCTTATGAGGCAAAGTGGTTTTGCCTCTTTTAAAAGGCAAAGTATGAGGGTGAGTGTGAGGGAAAATTCGGGCTGCAATTCTGCCAGTTGGACAAAATAACATTAGACCTATCCCTAAGACTCAGTCCTAATGTGTTGAAGGGTAGATACTCGAGCAAGCCCCTCAACTCCAGCATTAGAAGATGCTAATTTTAAACCATTAGAATTTATTTTTTTGCTTAGGACATCCCCAAATTTTCCAGGAGCAATTGCCCTGAAGCCAGTGTCTTGTGCAATCCTGGTAACGGTTATGAGATTCCAGGAGGCCATGGAATTTGGCTTACTTCTGCTTCTTATTTCCTATTTCTGGAATGATAGCCTATTCCTGTCAAGAATATAGTCGCAGCCACATTATCACAAAGTGGGAATGCAATTGTTTAACACACCCCAGTTTTTCACAGTGTGTAAATTTAACAGTAATTTTTTATCTTGTCTCTGCCACACAGCACAGATGTTGTTGCTTTCAACATTGTCTTCGTTACTGGAGCACAGCTGAGGAATAATTTTAGTCCCCTATTTTACATAGTCTCTTTCATGTGCTGTTGCTGCAGCCATCAGCCAGACAAGACACTTGACTAAGCAAACTGTCAATGTATTTCACACATCCACGGGAGACGCATAAAATCAAATTCCAAGTTTATGTATGAGATGCCTCCAGTTTGTTTGATTTTATGCCAGACTCACTTTCCTTCATTAGTTTCCCTTTTGTTGTAGCTGGCAGATATTTTACAACATAACTTTTATTGTGAATATACCGAAACTTTCCCCAAAAATGGGAATATTTCACACAAACATCTTGTGCTTTATGACTGCCGCAAATTTCTTTTTGATTTGTTCTCTTGCAATGTTAGAATTAAATGTCCCTCAGCAGCTTGCCTGTACTACCTGTAAGATGGAAGTGCAGGTAGAGATTATAAACATTCAGCCTGTTTGCATACACACAGGAAAACAGTTGGAAAAACACAGGCAGAAGAATTAACAGTTTAGTTCTGATCTGGCATTTGGAGCGGTGCTGGATAGTCCTGAGGTCCTGTCCTTATGGAGAAAGGACTTTGCTATGCCAGATGAGTAGGAATCAATGCACTTGCAGTATGACTGGATCAGCACTCCAACAGTAAAGACTTTCCCTAAACTATCACCAAACCCAGTTATTTTAAAAGACAGGAAATCCAAAACACTCACGACTTTCTCCCTGGGTGCAAATCAGACATGAACCGGAATCTCTGGAAGTCACTTAACAGCCTACATGTAATTTGTATGAGAAATGCACTATTTCAAGAGAATTTCTGCATCTGTTTCCCCATAAGATACTGCCAAAAGAAGACACTTGCAGAATTTCAGCATCTTGACTTCTGTTTGAAACTTCTGTGAGTATGGGAATATGGAAACGGAAGATAACTTTTAAAAACACGATCTGAAGGAAATCTATCTCTGCTCCAGGTCTTGTGCACCAAAATGATCTAGATATGAAACTGAAGCAGGACATATAAAGAAAGGGTTTTCCCTCACATTCCAAGGGGCTGAAAGACTGGGAATGTGGCAGTGCACAGCTTATTGCTTCCTGGCACCCACACTCCCAAATGTGACAATAATGCTGCAAGGATAATCAGTCCAATTTATGTTCCAAGTGTGAAATGTCCAAATCCTGCACAACAGGGGGGCTTTCATCATTTCATCTGCGTGCAATGAATGCAGAGAATAATTAGCAAAATGAATGAAAAGGCTTTGGACTCGATTTTAATCCACCTCTGTGCAATGGGAATAACACCCCAATTCATTAGGCATCAGATGCACATTAGTGAAACACAGTGGCAACTTAATTCAGCTGGGAAGGGTGTCCCCCCAAGGAGAGCTGAAACAAGCAAGCCCATCATTTCTCCATATGTGGCTAGCTTCAATTAAACTTCCCAAAACACAAATTTCTACTCACCTTGAAGGAAAATGGGGAAGAACTGCTATTTAATGTACCTTCCTGTTGTATTTCAAGATGGTTTCCTCATCCTGAGCAAGTTAAACAGTAGGGGCAGTGGGAATTTCGATGGGCGGGAGTTCAAGCACTGGAGCTAATGTATTCAGGGGACCTCTGCAAGAGTCAGAACAGAATTTGCTGTATCTTTAGGGAATATTATTACTAAATTTCAAGTTTCATTTATTCCCCTGGATTTTTCTACTCTTGCCCTTGTCACTTCTGATCAAGTGCTCCTTTGTGAGCTTGTTTTCTCATTTATTAGAGGCCAAGTGGTATTCTGTTTACTCAATTCCATGGGAAAACAGAGTGACAGCTTGCTGTGGGCTTTGGGAATAAATGCTGTATCCTGAAGTTTCATTTCCTTGCAAACCCTCCTATTAAAGCAATAAGTGGGAAGGGTGAGCCAATTTTCCTTTTCTCTAAACTTTCCCTAAAGGTTTGCTTAGTGTCTTTAACTTAGACAAAATTGAGAAGGAAAACACTCTTATGTTCCAATTTTTGTTTTCTTGGTAAAATATCTAGGAACTTGGCAAGTGCAGGGCTGAGGGGAGAAGTTAATTTAACTGATATCCTGCTCATTTGGGATCCTCTTGTCTTCTGAGGTCTCAGTTTGCAATTCCAGTACTGTAAAAATTGGCCATTACAGAAATTGCTTATTAATTTTCCCAGGGTTTCAAGTTGCACCCATGACTTCAAAATTCTCAGGGATACAATGTAAGGAAACTGGGATGTGTGACTCCCAGGGCCTGTCCTTGACTCGCTCCTCAGCCTTCTGAGAGAAAAACCTCCTTCTCCGCTGGGGCCACAGCATGCAGAGTTGAGGACACAGACTGACTGTTGTCCCAGAATAGTACAGGCACCCTATGGATGTTCCAAGGAGGGAAAACTGTGCTCAAATAGCTATCCTCACTTGTCCTGCTTGTTCCTGCACAAAGGACATTTGTGGCTCAGCAGCAGACACAATAAATGGATGAATGCGCTGCTGGTGCTCAGTTCCAGGGAAAGCTGGGGAGGCTGAGGAATTTTCCACGTTGCTCACCAAAACCAGCCATTGGAGTTGATTTTGAGGCTGAGGTTACTCCAGTGGAATCCGTTTAGGCATAACTAATACGAGTGAAGAGATGGATGAAGAGTCCATAACAAATCAGTCAGGGCAGAGATGTCCTCCCTCCATCACGCTCCTTGCACGACTTTGTCATCAGACAGACCTTTCTTCCACCACTCCTCTGATCCAGGGGCACAAATGGCAGATATCAGATACCTCTTCCAGAGCAACTGGCCTGGTCTGGTGTTTGTTGTGTTTTTCATTCTCCCCACTGTTGGTGAGTGAATGTCGGACCCAGACTGGCAGGGAATCTGAATCTTTTATTCAAAAGAGTGAGTTTTATACACTTTTCTAAGGCACGCTATTTCCTTATATGGCCTGACCTATCCCCTGTTGCCACATCAGCAACACACTTCGTAGGGGTCTGCTGTGTGACACCTCTTCCTCTCTGTGCTGCCATGTGCCCCTTTGTGCTGCCATGTGCCTCTGCAGGCAGGTTTTACAGCTCACAACCCAATTCCCTCTTATAATTCCCCATACCCCACTACTACATAGGTCCTTTTGCAAGGGCTGCTCCAGGGAAAAGAGAGGTGAGGGGTAAATCTCAGGGAAATGGAAATGCTTGTGCTCTGGGTGTGTGGGCAGACATGCAGGGTGTTCGTCCAGTGGCCTCAATGGTGACAGGCATTTCTGACACCTGTGATTAATCTTACTCCAATTCTGGCCGTGTCACTGCAACTTCTCCTTACACCTTCTCCAACCTGTCATGCAGCCCGTGGATGTGACAAGAGGTGCAAATTGCAGATGCTCTGGCAAGCTCAACTTTAAATAGT
Source organism: Corvus brachyrhynchos (assembly GCF_000691975.1). NCBI lineage: Eukaryota > Metazoa > Chordata > Aves > Passeriformes > Corvidae > Corvus > Corvus brachyrhynchos. The sequence continues at coordinate 3,086,519 of NW_008238452.1, read as the reverse complement.
TTAATCCTGGCAAGATTGTGCTGGTGAGGTTTTACAAAGGTTAAGCCCTTTGAGTGTGGAGGTGATGAATAGCTGCTTGGTATGGCAGTGGCCGTGTCACTGCAACTTCTCCTTACACCTTCTCCAACCTGTCATGCAGCCCGTGGATGTGACAAGAGGTGCAAATTGCAGATGCTCTGGCAAGCTCAACTTTAAATAGTTTAATCCTGGCAAGATTGTGCTGGTGAGGTTTTACAAAGGTTAAGCCCTTCGAGTGTGGAGGTGATGAATAGCTGCTCGGTATGGCAAGCACTCAGGACAGCAGGGGCTTCTACATTCCTCCTCTTTTTTGTATTTCACACAGAGAGCAAAGCCTTGAATTCAGTGGGATTCTTGTGTTAATGGCAGCATGGTCTGTTTGTAAACATGCAGCAAGAGAGGGTGATTTAGGGGATAACAACTCTGTGGACCCCAGAGTTTCTCTTATGTAGCTGCCATTCTGTCAGCTGTTGGAGGTCCAGCTTTCCTTCCTTCCCTCCTCCCTGCTGCCTGGTCCACTCTGCAATCCTGGGGAAAGGACTGGAAATGACTCAAGGACAAAGCAGGCTTCCCTTCCCAGCGTGAATCGGAAAAGGCCTGCCTGAGACAGTGGTTCCATTAATTGTGGGACAGCAGGATTTCCAGGCACTGGAGCTGGAGAGAGCAGAGGGAAGGATGGGAGCACAACACTGGTTTTTCCATGTCCTGTGGTCCTTCCAGGGCAGAAAATGGACCATTTTAGGGAGAGCCATGTAGCACCTTAAAGATCCTATTATTAGCAAGCCCTGTTTAACCTCCCAGAGCATCCATCAACCCAAAGCATCACAGTAACGCTCCCCAGCTGTTATGTTACATGGATAATTATAGTCTGCAGATGCTAATGCAAGGAACCCATGTCACTTACGATACATCATGCTGGAGGATGAAAGGATGGCTTTTTTTTTTAGGCTTCAAAGTGGCAAATTGTTTCTTTCTTTCCCCATTGGTTTTTATCCTGCAGAGGTAGAAGCACAGCCCCATTCAACAGTTTGGGCTGGATTAATTTTTAAAGAGTGCTTGGAGGCTACTTGAGGATGAGCAAACACTTTGCATGCGGCTGCTGCATGAGTGAGCAGTCAAAGGGGAAAGCACATGAGTCAATCATAATATGGCCTCTCAGGGACTCTGCACTGCTTTTGTGGATAAGGCAGCAGGCTCAGGCAAGGTCAAGCTGCAGCAGGCTCAGAAATGTCTTGGTGGAAACCTCGGCACAGCCCCAGCCACCTCTCTCAATGCTACATGTCCCCCTTGGTCCAGTCCCCTACCTCTTTGCTTGACTGCTTCCAAGGAAAGCTGAAAAGATCTGAAAACCTCATTTGCCCATGGGGTTTTAATGGACACATTTTCCTACAATCATCTGATGGGTATGTGCAATCTCCTTTTTCCACTTGTGTTAACCACAAGAGCAGTTGGTGTCCCATGATTACAGTCTTGAACTCAGACTGGCCTAAAATAATGTGGAGAGCACGGATTAGAGGGCCGACATCCGACCAAATTTGAAACTGCTCAAAGGATTTACAAAAGTGTCTCCAAATCAGAGAGCACTCAGCCAGCTTTATTTTATGAGAGGAAAACCAGGGCACATTCCTTTGACCAAAAACCTCCTGAACACTGAGGGAAGAACAAGCAGGCACATTTTAAGGATAGGGGCCTTTGCGTCAGAATTTTCAGAACGAACTCAGTTAATTTTACATTCGCCCATTAATTTTTCACAACGTTTTATTTGAAGAACAGGGCTGTAATTTTGGCTCAGGCTTCTGGTGGCTTGAGGATCATTTTGTTTATAATATCACCACAGAGCCCTGATGGAACTATCTCTCTCTAATTCATGCTGGTTCGCTGTTTATTCTCCCCTTTCGGTGTACAGGTAACAGCATTTTTGGATTTGTATTGTGTGATTAAATGCGAGTGTGTGTGATATTTTCCAGGGGAAAACCCCCCACAATAAGGCTACATTCTGAAGGAAAGTATTGCATATATGAGCGAGTGGATACATTTCTGATGCTGCCATTTCAAACAACCACAGCTCCAGGTTGAACTAAATCAGTAATAGGTGTCTATTAATGCATTCACCATTTTTCTTGTCTTTCTTTCTCTTACCCTGCATGGTAGCTGGCAATGGAGAGAGGTGTTGGCACTGTACAGACGACAGAGCATAAAGAAAGCTTAGACCAGGTGAAAATCACATTAATTATAAAGTAGCAGAGAGAAAAGATGCATGCAGGGAAGACTCACCACTTTCATTTTTATATTCTCCTTTCCTCTGAAAGAGAATGTTAAGGATCCAAATTGCCTTTAATCCTCTTCACACTGCATCACACATTATTTGCAGTCAATAAGTATAATTTTTTTGCAGCAAGAGGAACTTTACCAGTCACAGACAGTATAAAAAGCATTTAATGTAGAACACTTTTTATCTTTTTCCCCCCTGATTTTAACTGTCACGACACAAAAGATAATTTCTGGTGTGGCATTTCCCAGACAGCCCAGGAGGTGCTGAGACAGCTTTAATAACTTCACCCCAACCTCTACCTCCACATCACAGTTCTGGGTAATGCATGTAACGTGTCTGGTGGCTGAGGCTTTCACAACATCACATCTCTGATCTCTGGCTGCCAATGTCATCCTGAGCTTGCTTTTATCCTTGATGACAATGAAGGAAGCAGGATGCAAACAAGAGAGCAGGATGCAAACAGGAGGCTCTATCTGTTGCTGTTGTGAAATGAGAAAAATAACTGCAACTGACTTAAAACAGCTTCCCCAGTGCCTCCTGTCTGTATCGGGGTAGGATTGAAGCCACTTCTAAAATGAAAAGATTCTAGAATGAGCCATTTTCCTTCTTAGGCCTTTGTGAACCATCCATATGGAAGGATTTATGTTGAAAATCTATAGTCTTGATAAGTGTGGAGTTTTAATTTTCTTTTAACGGGTAAAGACCAAAGGGGATGAAAAGAGGAAGCGGTATTAGATAGAAAGAAATACAGCTACTGCCTTCAGTTTGAAAGTTAATTAAATTCTGGACATTTTCATATTGGTTTTCTTCTTCCTTGTTAAAGAATGGAAAGAATAAGAGGCCCTGAAAATACACAGTGACCACCATCCTTCAAATATAATTAATATATTAATTAGCAGCTGCTGCATCTCAATCTTGTTGGCCCAAGAGGTGTACATTAACATATACACAGGAGACAAAGCCACCTTTAATTGTATCTTTGCAATGGTTCATCCCACTGTTCTGGGACTGGAACATGCTAATGACTGCTCAGGATCAGGAAAGAGGCCCCCATTTTCCACTCTGGGGTTCAAATCTCACCGGAATCAAACTCAAGGATCCTTTGTAGACAGATGTAAAAATTAAATACTTTTGTAAAGACAGAACATTGCTTAAGCTGAGCTGTACATGCTCATGATCTGGATGCTCTCAAGTGGCTTCCGGTCACTGACTGTTTTCAAATAAATTTGTCCTCACGCCTGTGTTTTACATGCAGCCCTGGCCTCATCTGCAGCCAGGAGTTTTTACCTTACTTTTCAAAGCTTATTGCAACTCAAGGGAGTATCATTTACTCCTGAAAGTGTCCTTTTCCTGTTAAACATCCTCCTTCCTTCCTCATTCCCAGCTAAAACAGAACAAGTAGAAAGAGATGCCGATGATCTGAGCCACACAGCAGGAAGGATACAATGTGATTTATTGTTGTAGATCACTGAATCACAGAATAGTTTGGGTCGGAAGAGACCTTTAAAGTTCTCCTAGTCCATCCCCCCTACAAGGACCAGGGACATCTTCAACTAGACCAGTTTGTCCAAAGCCCCATCCAGCCTGGCCTTGAATGTTTCTAGGGATGGGGCGTCCACAGCTTCTCTGGGCAACCTGTGCCAGGGCCTCACCACCCTCCTTGTAAGAACCTTATTTCTTACATCTAACCTATAAATTTATCTACTCTAGATCTAATGTCTATTCTATATCTAATCTATCTATCTAGCTCTACCATCTATATCTATTTCTAATCTCTGTGGGTCCCTTCATTCAGCTGTCTCAGAGCAACCACACCCTTCAAATTTGCAGGTGAGTATTTCCCAAAAGCTGCCTCCTAGAACCCTCACTGGCAGATTGTGGCTGTAGAGGGTGGTAGGCTCCCTGAAAATGCGACCAGAGCATGCACTCTGTTATATCTGAAATTCCCAGGCAGGAAAGACACGCAGTGTTAGGGAAGAAGAGTGATAAATTTAGCAAGTGATAATGCAAACAGCATGGAAAAAATGTGTGCTGTACAGGAGGGCACAGGCTCCTTTGCTAGCTGGGACATTACTGACCCCTTGGAAACAAGACTGTAGTACACTTAAATCTGATCCACAGGCTTGCATGTGTCCACAGTCCCACTGGAGTCAGGGAGACTGCAGAGTGTGCAGTTAAAAGCTATAGAATTATTTATTTTTGTAAGGATTGGGAAGTCGGGGGGTAAAATGTCCTTGGCTTCACCTCCCAGATAGATCAGCAATGTAAATAGGCAGTTACTTTTCACTATTGTCAGTGATTAATCTGCCTAAGGAGAGCCCTTACTTTCTCTGGTTCACTTTACTGTTTCTTTGTTGATATTTTACTGACTTGTCACTTGGCTTGAAAGAGTAAAAACACCAATTTGCCAGAAGCCAGAGAACAGTCTCACTCCTTTTAATTTGCTTGTTTTCAGTATCAATTCACTTAGAAGTCTAAAGATTTAGCCTTCTGGTATAGTTTCCTGCAGCTGCATTCATACCCCTATCCATAACCCAATGCAAGTGAGTATCTCAGAAGGAGGACAGCTGAAATGTCACAGAGAGTTAGTCAAATTGCTGAACTGCAGGCATTACCAAGAAACAATGACAGAAACTCTCAAGCTGAGGCCAACCCTGCCTGCAGCGATTTGTTCAAATTCCTTTCTTTGTCTGTTGCTTCCCTAATTTTCCTGAACTGTAGCTTTATAAAAATCTTCATTGCATCCTATATTTTACTGTAAACACCAATCAGGCTCTTAATTCACAGCTCTAGGTTTCCTACAGGTTACAAGAATTGCTTTCTTGCCATTGTTTCTTCTTCAGTAACCTTCAGGGCCATTTGATTTGGATTGATAAAGAGTTTTTTCCACTTTTGACAAGCCATTTTTCGGATCTGAAGTGGGAAATATCCATCCAGGCAATTCGTATTTAAAATACTTCTAGTTCTCCCTGGACTGTTTTGCTCTTCGTGACAAAAAGGCTGAGATGGGGAAGCAAATGGATGCAGTTAAGTAAAGACAACATGGAGAACCATTCCTAAACCTTAAAATCCCAAGTAGTGTTATTCCTAATGGCATTAATTATTTCAAAACTGCCTTGCTTTTTTCAGTGTGCCAAAATGTAATGTGAAATGTTGCAGTGAAACCAGCCACATCACAATCCTCAACAGTTAATTCAAGGCTATGCATTAGCATCAGAAAACAATTAGATGTTTGATTTCACACAAATTGGGAGGGTCACAGTAAATCTACTGTAAGTGAATTGAAGAAAAACTTCCCAGTCAGACTGCAGTAAATATGTAGTAAATCAGCTCTTGGTAATTCAGGATGCACAGAGGCAAAAAAATAGTGAAGAATCCAGAGTTTTCTAAGTGCCTGTCCTGGTGAAGGGAGGCACAGGAAAGGGAAAGGCTGGATAATTAAAAGGGTAGAGGGAGGTTTTTTTCTGTCAACAGCGTTGTAAAGAAAAGAAAACGCCAGTCATACTCGTAGGGGAAAGATGAGAAAGAGAAAATGTGGTTCTGTTATGCACTGATCAGGGAATGTTACTGCAGAGCTGGGCTGTGAGCAGGGACACGACAATGGGCATGAAAGGCTGGGCTGCCCACTTGGATGGGAAGATGACAAATTGCCAACAACATGAGGCTTGCTCCTGTTCAACTGCATTTTAATAACATGAAAGGGTTTGGTGCAAGCGGTGAGAGGCTCAGAACAGAAATTACCTCATAAAAAGATCATCTGCCTCAGTGTCTGTCACTGCTGAGCAGGAAGGACACAATAGCAGGGGGAGAGATCAGGATGCCCTCGCTGCTTTTAGCACGCTGCTATGAATGCCCGGATCCGTGAGGCATCATGTTAAGGCAACAGACTGCCCGGTCTCTGCATCTGTTTTTGTCACAGATTCCAGACAAAAGACCCTGAGGTTGCCCAGAAACTGAGGGAGCAGCAGCAAATCCAGCAGCACTCAGGGCTGCAGGAACTGGCGTGGCGCTTTCCTCTGTCCAGAGTCAAAATGGAGTTAATGAGCTTGCCTTCTTATCGTGGGGGTCTAGATCACACCTTCATATTTTCAGACACAGAAGTTCTTTAGCAATTGACCATAAAAATAAGTAGGAAAAAAAAGTGCAAAAGTTGCTCCCATCTTCCGTAACTCATCACCTCTTTCCCCACCTCTTTCTCTCCCCGAAACACATACAAATAGATGTGCTGATATTTCTAAATTTCATTTGATATTAAGAGTTTGGTGTTTTCTACAGCTTTGGGTGCACAAGCTGCAGAAGTGGAGCGAGAAAAAAAGACTGGGAGGCATAATTGAAAAAAAAAAAGACTGAAGGGAGAAAAGACTGAAAGATGTAAGATGTTGTATTTTTTCCCCTGTTGTATCTGTGGAACATGCACATTAGTCAGCAGTGAGACACTGGAAGAGATTGCCCAAAGAAGCTCTGGATGGCCCATCCCTGGAAGTGTTCAAGGCCAGGCTGGATGGGACTTGGAAAAACCTGGTCTAGTGGAAGGAAAAGTCCCTTCCAACCTGAACCATTTTCTGATTTTATAATTGTGAAGGAATAATCCCTGCTCAGATTCTAGTCCTCAAATACAAAGTTTTAGCTGATGACCACCTGCCTGCAAAGGTCAAGGGTAAAATATTAGTGCTTCAAGCAACACATTATTTTTAATATTCCTTGGACAACTTGGACAAACCCAATCAATGGGAATGAAATGTCATTCTAGTGGTTCAAGTCTATGGGAATTTTTCACTGGGAGTCTTTCACTGTAATTTTTTTTAATGCTGGCATATTTCCCTTTGAAATGACATTTCCATTTCTGCACTCACACCGAGTCAGCCCTTCTGGGAAGGTTTCCTCTGTGCAGCAGAACAACATGGTTCTAATGGGATTACTCACAGCATAGAGTTAAGTATTTATAGAAATCTTTGAGAGAGTGGGGTGATAATTACCAGCTCTCATAGCAGAACCCAAATAATGAAACATAATAGTGTACACATTTCCCCCGAAGTTGTCTGGACTCCTCTTGGTCAGAGCATTGGTGACACAGGAATGGCTCTGCTGGAGCTTAAGCTCCATTCACTGCCAGTACTGTGTATAATTAAGGGAATTTTTTTAACACAAGCACAGCATTGAGCATATCAAATGTGAAGATTTTCAAGTCACAATGCATTTTAAAAATGAAAACTCTGCACTGAATGTATTAAAGGCATCTGTAAGTTTTCCCTATCAAAGTTCTCTATCAAGATTTTCATTCAAATGAGTATTCTGAGGTAAAGCAAAACATAGTAGTCACTAGTATTAAAAAGAAAAAACCCTAACCAACAACTTAGAAGGTTTTGTTTCAGCATGGAAATGAGAATGTCAAGTTTCCGCTTCAGGTTTCCTTCCTCCTCACTCTCTGCTCTCTTCACCTCCCTCCTTTAGAAGGCAAAGGGAAGGAAGTGTGCAGGGACATATTTTTCATCCTCTTTTATTGTTCTTTTTTTTTGGATGTATATATCCTCTACTGAGCTGGAACTCATTTTCAAGAGACTGGCTTTTTAAAACACGCTTTTGAACATTTCTGTTGTCTTATACTCTCTGTAATTTTGTTCCATCTCATCATCTCAAAGCAAACTGTTCTTCCTTTCCCTTAGTATTATCTTTTATGTTCTTTCTGAGGAAAGCCACTGAAGTGAACTTTGTGTTGTGCAGATAAGAGAAGCAAGCTGTGGCACTTGTAAGGTTTTAACAATTATGAATAGTTTCATTCTGTGACAAGTTTAATATTCCCACATCCTCCCTCTTTTCAGTTCTGGACCAAGAGATGCTGTTGAAAAAAAAAAAAATCTACAGAGATTCATGAATTTAGCTATAAATACCAGCAGTTAACAGCTCATACATCAGCACTAGGTAAAACTGAGGGTATGTTCACATTGCCTAAAGCAACATGGAAACTAGGCGTGACATACACCAGCAACTGCAAAACATGCTGGGAGAGAAGGGAAAACCGACACATGATCTAAACAGTCCATACAGGAGATATGTAAATGGCTAAACCCACGTCATCCCTGTCTCCTAACTGACTCCCGAGGGAATTGGTAACTATGTCTAAATTATGTAAGATTTCTTGCTGGCCCTTTTCTCTATTGTGTCCCTCTTCCCATAGTCCCATTAATTAGCACTCTTCTCTCACTTTCTTAGTTTCCTTCAAACTGTTTCCAGCTAAGAATAAATGAAAACTCCACTCTGAAGTAAATTGTATGCCAGTTTCAATCAATGGGAAGTGAAGAAGAGAAAGTCAGCAGAATACCTCTGCATGCACTGAGAATTAATTATAATAACCAAAACTAGTCAATTGATCATTGCCATCACCTCTTCTCAGAGGAGGGATGGGAGGTTCAGGAGTTCTCACCGGACTGTGCTGGGGTTGTGTGAAAACCTGAAAAAACAAAGCAGTCCTTAATCCAGGGCATGCCAAGCACTCCTCCTGTTCTTAGGCGGAACAGGGAGAACCCCAGACACGAGGCTGGGACAGGAGTGGATCTGGGCAATGGGAAGTTTTCCCTCTGGTGGGAATGCAAGCCCAGTCCTCAGACCAGACTAATGGAGAAGGGGGCAAGCACTCCATCTTTTGGTCCTTAATGGCCATCACAGTAGGGTAAAAGCACCCAAATAGCAAACTGTCCCACTAAACCCCAGAACTGAAGGAAAAAACCCACTGAGAAAGGCCTCCCAAGACTGTGCATGAGTTTTGGAAGCTGATCTGTAAATGTCAAGAGAAATGACATTTTAGAGCTGTAAGATGAGATGCGTTTCCTCCAGTGGTGCTGATTGATTAGCCATTCACTGTCACGTAGCTAATTGTTTGCTGGCTGCTAATCAATGAGATCTGAAATACCGTGTGTGCATAAGGCTTATTCCAAAAATTAAAAGGAAAAGAAAAAAGCGTAGAAAACATCCAATATCCCGGTGGTATTCATCCTCCAAGAGGTATCCCATGTAAGGTAAATACTCAAATAGGAGGTAAGTCTTTTGTGGAGGATGTGAGAATGACAGAAAGTGATAGGTATGCTTTATAATAAATCCCTAATGTTTTCCTTAACTAATAAACTCCTGAAGCTGCTCTCTGACAGACCCTGAGGAGGCAGTAAAAAGGTCAGCTTAGTAATGGCATAGCTCTGATGTAGCATTAAACATGTTTCCACAAAGTGATCATCCACATGACCGCTGCCCCATGACTGAACGTTCTGTCAGACAAGGGGGCCCATTTGCTCTCGTTGTGTTCTGAGCATCCAGAGGATCTGGGTGCAGACTGAAATCTCTCTGACTGGGCTGCAAAAGGCTTTCAGAGCAATTTCCAGCTGAAATTATCCAGACATTTATCCAGACATTCTCAGGGCTGTATCAGCCAAATGGCTATCTCCCAACACAGAATTAAAAGCCTGATACTGAACAGATTATGTTTGGGAGAGTCAGAAGGATATAGAGCGTATTCTTCTGTAAGACTGGAATGTAATTATGACTTCTGGGGGATGGTAAAAATAAATTATTGCATTTGTCAAATATTTTGGAAAAACACTACTTCGCATACAATCCAACGGGTGAGCGATACTCCAGCAAACACAACAGTGCAAATTCCTACTGTCAGAGCAGATACAGCAGTTTGGATTGTCATGCCCAAAGAGTTGTCCTGCCTCTATCCACAGCCTCTTTGTAGTGTGAGAACCCCTAACCTTTACCAAAGTTGTTGAAATCAATAAAATTAAATAACTAGATGATATGAAAGTTTTCTCTCTTTTTCTTGGTACAATTTTTTGGGGGTGAAGGACATGACTTATTTGCCAGTGTTTAAAGCCAGCCTTCCTTCCTTCCTTCCTTCCTTCCTTCCTTCCTTCCTTCCTTCCTTCCTTCCTTCCTTCCTTCCTTCCATGTGTACAACTTTCAAGAGACAAAACGGCAAACAGTTTTTGATAACATATAAAAAGGAAAGGAAATATATCAAAATTAATTAAAAGAAGAAATTCAGCCAACTGATGTAATATTTTGATGTTTTGATGACACCCTTTGATGGCTCAGACAAGAGTAGGTGTATTTCATATTTCATAGAAAAAGTGCAAAGCAAGCTAGGAGATTTATGCTTAACCACTAAAGAACAGCATTTAGAAAGCTGCATCTGGGAAACGAGTCTTTTTTATCAAATTGCAGAAGGGACTGAGTGGGAGGATTGCATGAAGGAAACAGAAAGTGGTGGTCAAAGGGGAAAAGAACAGGCCCTCATACACAGAGGGAAATGGCAGTGGGGGAGGAAATGGGCTTGTTTTCTCTCTTTTTCTTTTTTTTTTTTTTTTTTGAGAAAAATAGTTAGAAATATTAATATCTAAGAAAAACAGTAAAGGAAGAAGAGAGATATCATCACGTAACTGAAGTATACGATATCAGATAGCTCCACTTGCAGCTGGTGGAGATTATGTGTAACATATAACCTGTTGCCAATTCCTTTGATGAAACCAGTGCTCCCTTTATGCTACACTTGCAAATAAATGAGGTGGTGACCAGTTACCATTAATCTTCTGAAAATCACAAATGAAGGCCAACAGTTTCCTATCAACCTCGTCATGAAAATACAGTTGAGGTAAGATCAAAGCTCTGGGGTTAC
>NW_008238452.1:2998425-3075550 GCF_000691975.1 Corvus brachyrhynchos | reverse complement strand
CAAATCTCTCCAGAGCAGCAGGACAGTGAAGGATGAACAACAGGACTAAATTTAAGGTCTATCAGTGTACCTGGAATTGTTGGCATACCCAGGGCTCCAGCTCCTGTGAGGACACAGCCCCTTCTCCAAAACCTCCTCCTTTCCCCTCCTTCCCATCCTCCTTCTCACCAAGTTCAGTGCAGGGGCTGCAATGGGCGATCCACAAAGATTCCAGAGCCTGCACTTCCCTGCGGACATAAAAGCTACAACAAAAACCCTCCATGTCCCTCTTGGCTTTGGTAATAACTTTGCTACAAGCTCTGCATTCCTTCACATCAGTGGCATTCATTCCCAAATCCTTCTGTTGCTCGTAAACTGTTCTCCCATGATACTGGGAGGAAAATACACAGAGACACAAAAGCCTCTCTGCCTCCATCATCACAACAATTACTGCAAACTGTCAAGCACTGTAAAACAAGGATGTGAGGACTACCTCTAAAATGGAAGAAACAGTCCAAGGGGTCACACAGAGCTTAAACTGATTGAAAGATTAAAATGTCCACTACCAAAATTATCCTTTTGGCTGACTTAGGGACAGTTTCTTTCCTTGTCTTTCCCATTTGTGATTCCTCACTTCTTCTGATTCAGATTAAGTCTCTCTCCAGATGAGATGGGATATTAAATTTAATAGGGAAAAAAAAACCCCCACATCAGCACAAAGACTTAAAAGCTGGAAGTGGCTCCCATTCCCACAGATGTCAAGTCCTGTGAGAGACTCATGGGTGCTGTCTGGCAGAGATGAGGGTCAGCAGGCCAGTTTTCTGCTCTTGTTTGGCTGTTGCAGTGTATGGGAAACAGGGATTTGTGCATGCCTTGTAAGCAACTGAGTGAGTTGTTGTGGAGCAACACCAAAATCCTCAGCCAACTTTTCCCCCCTCCCCATTGGGACAGCTTACCAGACTTTGAAGTTTTCTAGCCAAGGAGTATTAGTGTGCTGTGACAGCTGGCAACACATTCCAGTGGGTAAGTGATGGACTGGCTCTGGAGAGAGTAAAATAAATTATGAAGTGGGTGAAATTTCAGCCCTCCAAATAACAGTCCAATGATTTCATTGGAATGGCTCTGTCTGGCAACGTATTCAAACACATACAGCTGGGCAGAACACACAAACACTCCTATATGGAATAGCTGCCTGCATGGGAAGAGAGGGAGATCTCCTTGGATAAACGAGCCTGAGTCGGGACACGGCGAGAGGGGATTTTCAAAACATGTTTGTGTGAGAGCCAGTCACGTATGGTTGTGTGTGAATGTAACTGTTAGGGCCAGAAATGAGTGTTATACACACTGCTCAAACCCAACACCGTCAGGATTCCCCAGGTGATCTGCTTGCCCAAGAGAATGTCATCCACTCTCTGCATTGTTAAAGCACCAGCATATCCAAAAGGCTCCCTTTCTGCCTCATTGAGCACAATTTGCGTGGACAGTTTAACACCTGGAAACAGGAATAGGTAATGCAAATAAGAGCCCATGACTGAGAGTTTTCTGGGAAGCAAAATGAAGTCAGGTATCTTCCTCCCATTTGGAATGAGATAGGTTTAGATGGTACCACACTGCCAGGTCCCCTTCAAACTCTCAAAATGGTGCCTGACCTGTGGCTTTCAGCAGAGAGGGAATGTTATGGAGTTAGTTGCCTTATTTTGTACCACGAGTTTACTGGTGATGGACTTGGGCTGACAGAGCTGGAGGGGGAGAGGAGAGGAGAGGAGAGCAGCTTTCTGGGGACTGGAGGTTTCCTGTTTTTAGCTGTAATTCATTCCACAAATTTGTACATTCTGAATGCATCATCAACAAACAATGAGCAGCATGTTCTATGAATGTTTGTTGTTGTAGAGCATCTTATATTCTCTTTTTGTCAAATGTAGGCAGTGTAAATTGTTTTGATCAGGGAAAGACTGTGCAGCTCAGCTCTCCAGAATCTGTACATCTTTTTCAGCCTCTGGATGGGATCCATGGAAGTGCAAAACATCACTATGAACAGGTTTTCTTGGAGGTGTATTTGTCTTAGGAATACCTATGTGTCTATAAACATGTTCTCTGGTTTGGGAATCCTGTCTCTCGTACTTCTGCTACTGGGTATCTAATAAACTAAAAACCAAACTAAGTCAGAATTAGATTTCATGTTAACCCATTAAGAAAGTTTATGTACTTTGGCAAAACCCTAGAGGACTCTAGGAATGTAAAACTTCTTTTGTGCCATCAAATTTCCAAATTTAAAGTCTAGGAAACTGTTTTGATTACTCTTAAACGGTCCTCAATACTGAAGGAGAAAAGGCTTGCAAAGAAGTTTACAGTGTTGAAAACAAATAAATATATATAGCCACCTTTTGTTTTCTTTCAAATTTAAACAAGGGGACTGAATAGTCCACAAGGGAAGCTAGAACATTTCAAGCTGACTTGCAACGACAGAGTGGTTTGGGCAGAGTTTTGTGTCCTCTTTCACTTCAATATACATTCACTTTCTTTCCAGAATTTTCTGCTAAGCTATGAAAGTAAAAAATTATTCTTTTGTGATGCCTGCCCTTAATTTTTTAGGGTTTTTTGTTTGTTTGTTGTTTTGTTGGGGTTTTTTTTTTTGCATAGGATCATTTATGCTGCTAATTTCTTTTGCATGTTTCAGTTTCTCCTCTGCTTTCTTGCTGCTAGACCTCTTGAATACCTCTCCAGTTAGGAAGCCCAGAGATCATGAGCTCACATGAATGCTTTGATAGCAGTCAGAAGCACTGAGAGAAATGCTTCTGTTTATTTAAATAGAACATATAATTATTATCTTTGGTATAGTTGCAAGGAGGAGAAAAAAAGGATTAGGATACTCTTGGACACTATCTGAGTCCAGCTGGAATCTTCAGGGGATTTTAGGGTTTAAAATTACCAGGAAGTTAATTTTCACTGAGCTCTGGATAAGGAGGTACCTCTGTATGCTCTGTTTCAAGGGAGTAAATCGTTAGAAATATTCTGGGAGGCTGTTGCTGATATCCACACATATGAAATAACAACGGGACGGTCACAGTCATTCCCCTCTGCACCAGTTCTCTCCTGTGAGATGCCTCCCAGTTAAGCTCCATTCATCACTGTGTTATTTTTAGCTCAGTTTCCAAAGGAAACCCGGCATGTGAGACCGCGTTGTCTGTCTGTCTGCTTATCACTGCCTCCATAAAAATGCACTGTTGCCCAGTTTCAACCAAATTTGACAGCAGGATGGAAGTCTGTGGGATATGAAGTAGCTTCCAGTTTCCCAAAACCTGGTGGCTGACGGAGAGGCTGCAGCAGGAGCTGAGCAACTGCCTGGTTTCTGGGACTGGCCACAGAACACACACACACAGAGCAGCCAGAGCACCACCCACCCTAATGCCAAAATTCTTCAAGGATATGGAGAAGGGATGGGCTATCCACAGCCATCAGGAGCTGGAAGTTCCCCCCTGAGCTTCCAGGAGGAATGAAGAAAGATATTTGTTAGAAACCATCTTTGCAAAATGACCCCTCTGTCAGGTGTCATTGTTCCTCGAGTCAGAAAAAAGCACAAATATGACCCCCAGTCCTACTTTGCTGCTGATGTTTCATGAGGCAAAACAATGGAGAGAAAAAAGCTCAAATTTCCACCAAGCATCACCTGCTACATTCACAGAGGGTACAACCCAACCAGTGGAAAAGGCAGTGGCCTGCCTGGCTGGGCAGAAACTGACACGGTGACTAACCCCAGGTGATGGCCACTGGTCTAAGTCAGGAGGATGCCTTTCTCTCCACCAACTCATAACATTTGGGGTGCAGCCAGAACCAGCCCAGTTTGAGCCATCCCCCAGCCTGAATCAGGGCTTCACTCTGACCCAGCACAAGAGATAACATCACCACAAAAAGCTATTTAGAGTGCCTACAGTTTAAATATTACCAAGCTGGTGAAAACATCTGTTTGGGCCAACGTGAACAGACCTGGGAGCACTGCCTGCTTTGGGGCTGTTTGTTTATATACTTATTTTTATATATTCTTTGGTTTTTTTAATAGCAATCAAAAGCTTCACATATAGAAGCATTAACTGAAACTAAATTTAAGCCTTTAAAGGGAGCCGCCAGCCAGAAGTGCCGAGCGCCTGCAGCTCTCATTAAGAACCAGCTGACGTTTACTCCTTGGAAAGAGCAGCTTGGCACTGCTGGAATCAAAGCACTGGGAGAAGAGCTCCACTGCTCCCTTCATTTCTCAGCTAACCAAGGAGCCAGCAGAACACGAGGAGGGGGGGGATGAGAGATGCTCACTGTATAATGCTTCAACAGGATCTTTGCTTTTCTTTTAAAACAGCCCATTTTGAGTCACCAAGTGTCATCAAGTACTGAGATTGTGAGGTTCACTGACCCCTCTGCAAAATGTAGGACTATTTTTCCAAATATTTATCTTTTGAGCTGAAAATGTCTGTGCTTGATCTCTGACTGGAGTGATATTCTTGGAAGAAAAAGCAAAGTACTTTCAGCTGTTTAGAAAAACTTTAGAAATGATTTTATAAAAAAACAGTCATCCATAGTTGCATGTATTTTGCAAGGCCAAAAGGGAAAAAAAAGGGAATTAAGTTTGACAACTGGCTTGGGCAATGCTTTCATGTAGATTTAGTGCCTTTGCTGGACTTGAAATAAAACAAGGATCTGCCAAGGAAAACATGCAACCTGTGCATTCATAGAATCACAGGTTGCTTTGTGTTGGAAGGGCCCTTAAAGACCATCTTGTTGCAACCTCCTTTCCATAGGGAGGGACACCTTCCACTAGACCAGGTTGCTCAGGGCCCCATCCAACTTTCACATGAGGTGTATCTTTGAAAGGTGCACATGAATAAAGAGCCAGTGGTGGCACAGACACCAAAAAAAAGAATCTGTCACCACAGATGTTCTTGTCTCTCGCCCTCTTTTAGTCTTGAGACAAAATGGATCGGTGGGGCAGTGCAGGAGATAAACCTATTAAACTTGAGTGAATTGAGTACAATCTGGGAGGATCCAGATTGAAAAATAAATGCAAAGAAGGTTGTATGTACCCCAAAAACTACTGACCCAAACAGGAATAGTAATCAATTCTCTACATTAAGGAAAATAAAGTACATTCATAAAAGAGAAGCTGGAAAATTTGGAATTACTTTCTCAGTCTGGAGTCCATATTCCCATTCTAAATTGAGTGAAGAGAAGAAATGCCACTCAGCTTAGCTACAGAGCTAAACTTAGAAACACACTGAACACAACCTGACTACCACACCCCAGATGACCATCAGCTATCACACCCTGTGTAGCCTGGTCTCTGTGTTTCATATCATTTTAACAAAGGCACAGAAGTACATTATTTTTGAAGGTAAGGGTGGAGTGAGGAAGAGAACAAAAGAAGGAAACCTGAACAGGGATAGTGCATTAAAAAAAGAAAAACCACTCTAAAAAAGAGACATTCTTTAATATGCTGGAAAGCAGTGATTGTCCTTAAAGTCCTTTCCTTTTCCTTCTATATCTGGAATTTACACTATGAAATTGCTACTGAAATGACTGCAAGGAATTACTGAAATCTCCACATAAAATCTGCTCTCAGGGTCCTGCATCTTACTCTCATTAAAAGTGCAGAGATGTGAAAAACTTCTGGTCTTTTAATTTATGCGCTTGTGCCAAGAAGCTTTTGTGAAATACTCAGAGGGGGACATTTTCTACATTTTTTTCTCTCCAGATTTAAAAATAATATCCTTGTTAATTGCATTTATGGCATCATGCCTTTAACTGGAAGAGGGAGAGGGTATGTGAGATGACCCTGGCTGGTGACAATGCTGTGCCCTCACCCTGCACTCGGCTCTGGCCCAGCACAGCTGACAAGCGTGGCATGAGGAAGTGGGCAAAGCAAACCTTCCCTTTTTCATCTAAAGAACTGCTATAACATGATTTTCTTTTTTCTGCTGGAGGCCTGCTGCTTTCTTGGTGTCATACTTGTCATGATGAAATGGAAAAACCCAAGAGCAAATTCTGTCATGTGGTGGAGGTGGGGTAAAATTCCTGACTGCTATCGCAGGAAAGGTTGTTATTCTCATTAAATCATCATCTCTGCAATATCTGCGGTGTTTGTGGACTGCTGCAACTGTTTCTTTGGCAAATGCTCAAGTTAATATAAGCAATCATATTGTTCTAAGGTCATCCAGGAAGCCAACAGCCTCCTTTTCCTCCTGACCCTCTCACCAGCTTCCTGCCATTTCTGTGCTCTTCCTAATGCACTGGCCTGATTTCAGCCTTGGGGAAGTGAGCTCCTCAGAAGCTCCTGCTGCAGAAAATCCCTAAGAAATAAAAACTTTTCCTGAAGCTTCCTCCTAGCCGCTTGAAGGCAGCATGCTTCCTGACCACAGCCAAACTCCTCCTGCACTCAGGGCCAGGAACTTCTTGCTCGACCCGGATGGGATAGCAGCACTCTCAGGAGTTTGTTCCCCAGAAACCTTTTTGCTACAGCCACAATTGCACCTCTGTGTCCCTCTGAGCCCAAGAAAGAAGAGAGGTAAGCAGGTAAGAGGGAAACTTGCTGGCCAACAACAGGGAAAGTGATCCATGGTTTTTGTGATCTTCTACCACCTGCCTTTCCAGCCTATTGTGAGTCTTTGCACAGGAGACAAAAGGCAGATGCTTTATACTGAAAGAGGGTGGGGTTAGATTAGATATTAGGATGAGATTCTTCCCTGTGAGGGTGATGAGGACCTGGCAGTGGGTGCCCAGAGAAGGTGTGGGTGCCCAGAGAAGGTGTGGATGCCCCATCGCTGGCAGTGTTCAAGGCCAGGTTGGATGGGGCTCGGAGCAACTGGAGATAGTGGAAGGTGTCCCTGCCCATGGCAGAGGAGTTGAAACAAGATGATCTTTATGATCCTTTCCAACCCAAACCATTCTGTGATTCTCTGACTGGATGGATACTGGTAAGTGACAGTTCACTGGGACCTTATGGCTCACCTTTCCAAGACAAAGAAAAACCTGCTGAAAACATCTGAAATCAGGGCATTACACAGAAGACTGCAGAGGGTATCGGCCCTTCTAAAGGCTGCTGTGAAACAGAAAGGGGTGAATCGGGGCTGGGTGGTGACAGGAGCAGCCGGCAACTGGATCTGTCAGGGAAGTGACTGTGGGGGCTGTGGGCAGCATAGACCTGTGGCTGGCCTTTGAGTAGGACCTCACAGACATTTGGAAAGGCACTGATGTTCATGGTGTGCCAGGGGCATGTCCCCAGGGACAGGATGACAAGGAGCCCAGCCCTGAGACTGGCAGCCTGTTCACCTTGTTGGGCTGTCCAAGCCACAGGTAATGGTGTTGATTAAACAAACACCCTGCCGGAGCAGCTGTAGGCATGTCGAGCGCCTGTGCTGATGGGAGCAGCTCCAGAGAGTAAACAGGGGAGAGGAGAGCCACTGACATGTAAAGGGCTTGCTAGGAATGGGCCCACGGACATGAAACCACAGCCAGACAAAGGGAGGGGGGAATTTCCACAGAGCACTTGAAGGTCTTATAAAACATTCATTAAATTAGGTTTCCAGTGATTGTCAGCACTTAAATTATAAAGACCAAATGCAATTGAAAAACTACCTTTTGCTTTCATGTGAAATGGTAACTGCACATCAAAAGTTTTAATCTCCTCCAATGATAAATATGTGGAAATCTGTAGGTCTATTTATATAAAAGCTTCCAAAAGATATGTTATCTCTGCAATTTACCCCCACTCCTTCCCCAAGGTATTTTTCTTTCATGTCTTCTTGCACGGTCTACATTTATTTACCAGTGAAATATCACTTCAAATGAATTTAGTAGTAGGGATTTTTATAGAAATAGCACAATTTCAATGACTTGTGGAGAATACTTACAAAGTGAATGTTGTAAAACACAAGTGTGTTTACATTAGAAAACCAATAACAGACTGGTTAACAGGCAGTCAAGGTGTGGAAGAAAATAAGAGACCTGTTCATCCACTCCAAATCAGCCTACAGTCTTGACTACCAAAATGGTCTTTGGTGGTTTTACCTCTTGTGTCACAAACCTCTTCCAAGTAAGCTTTAGACTGGGACTTTTTCACTGAAACTATTCAGAGGATCACTTGTACAATAATTTTAATAATCATTTGAAAATACATTATTCTGGATGACAGGAAATGAAGAAACCTTTTCCAATAAGCAACTTGCAATAAATTATTCAATCACCTCTAATCAAAAGTGCATAGCATGAAGGCAAATAGAGAAAAATATCCCTAAGCAGCACTTAAACTGTTATATTTATGAAAGGAACCATGTGCGACCAGTGAACAAAATGAACTTTCCCAGAAACCCTGGTACATTCTTGTTTTGCTTTGGAGAACAATAATTTAGATACCGATTTATTTGACAAGGGGCATTCACTTCCAGGTCATCCAGCTGCTTGACAGCTAGAAAAAAGAAACAATGGGCTGGATCTGGGGCCAGTTACACCTCTGTCTACAACAGAATGACAGAAACAGAATGGTTTGGGTTCGAAGACACCTTAGAGATCCTCATGTTCCAACCCCAGCCGTGGGCAGGGATCTTCCACTAGACCAGGTTGCTCAGGGCCCCATCCAACCTGGTCCTGAATCATGTATTAATCAGTTCCAAGAATCAGTTTCACTTGAATATGCCTAATTCTGCACAGATAGAACCATTTTACTTCCAGCTGTAAGAAACCTGACGGCCAAATTGAGGCAAACTGAAATGCTCCCTGTAAAGGAAATGTTGCCATAAATACAAATAAACATTGACAGCTCCTGGGCAAATTAGAAGTAAAATCCTTATGCTGAGAGGAAAAGACGTGGTCTGCAATGAACTGAGATGCAGGAATTATACTAAAGCCACCAAAATTGGAATATTTCCAGTATGGCACAGATGATCAGTATGGATGGACTCAACAGAGGAACCCTGCTGTCTTTAGCCAGGCAGAGCATGTAGACAGACACAGCTGATTTATTTTCAAGGCAGGTAACACCCTCCTTCCTTTCTGTTCACCATAATATTGGCAAAGCTAGCTTTTGTTCCTTGCCTTGACTTCAACTCCCTCAGGCCAAAAGGAAATCAAAGTTCAACCGAGGAAGAGACAGCAAGCAGAAGAAAGAGGTACAGATCAGTAAACGTGGTCCAGGTTACCCAAATACCCAGGTCAGAGCCAGAGTGCAGGTCAGAATTAACAGGAGGGCATGGAAAGTCCATGTTTTCATGCAAAAAAGGGGAAAAGATCAGCACATGCCTCTCTCTAGTTTATCAAAACTGAGCTGCTACTATAGCATAAAAAGCAGCTCTGAGTGTCCCATGTGCATTAGGACTGTTCTATAGAAGCATCTAGTAAGCCACCAGTCACAGTGATGTTGGTGTCAGGACAAGTCCAAGTGGGGAAAATCCAGTCAGTCAAAACAAATACACTGAAACAGTGATTTTTAAATCACATTAAACCCCTGACTAAAAGGTACCATTCAGAAATACAGCAGCATTTCTTCCTTATTTTTTATCACAGACCAGTAAATAAACATCTTCTGATTTGTTTTAGCCAGCAGAGAAACCATTCTGTGAAGGGCTTAGCAACATTTTCCAGTCTTCCCAGTATGTTGCCAATTTCAGCAAGGCCATGGAAGGAAAGACCCATCCAGCCATCATCCTGCTAGAAGCAGAGAGTTGCTTTTAATTATGGAAAAAACAAGTCCCAGCATCTAGCCAAATGCCAGGTAAAAATTCCACTTCCAGAGCCTTTCAGAGATGGCGGAGACACCCGAATAATGTCTAGAGGGAGTTCCTGAACTGGTGGTTTCACTGGTGCACAAACTTCCTCCCAGCTGTCATTCCAGTACACTTCCCCAAACCAAAACAAGCTAAACTGAGCTAAAAAAGAGTCCTCTGGATCCATGACATTCCCTTTTCCAAACCTAAACCAGAGTCGTGTAGTATTCCAGCCCAGTTTCTAAAATGATGAATTACATTCTTCAGAGCTCTGCCATATAATTATGGATGCCTTTAAGGAAACCAGATATCCTTGTAAGTTTGGATTAAACTACTTGCAGAATGTTTACACAGAGTACAGTTATCTCCTCCTATTGTTAAACACAAATAAAGTAGACATTGCTAACATAAAAATCGGAAAAACCTACTCATTTTCAAGGAATATTTATGTGTGGATCTTTGAGTTCTGAAAACCCAAGAGAAATACAGACATTTAAAAGAGTAGAACTAAGAAATGAAAACAGCATTGCCAAAAGTATCCCTATTTTGTTGGCACAGTCCATGCAAATGAGAACACTGCATCCTTGTTTCTTCCAGGCAAAAACCCCCTTCATGCTAGATGAAAGGAGTTTCTAAATTATAGCTATAAGTTTTTAACAAGAGTTCACAAGGTTTCCTTCCTTAAGTACTGTTTAGATAAGGTGCTTTAAAACAGAAATTCACCCTTTCTCAGGTTCAAACAAGATTGTGGCTTCCTGTCATTCCAAATTTCTCTGTATCTCTGTCAAACCACCACTGCTCGTTCTCAGCAGTGAGGATTCACCACCAACCCTCATAGGAACACCTCACATGTTCAAGTTGTAGCTCTTCTTTGGATGGCAAGGCAGGTAGAGTTGAAGAAAATAAGGGAGAAGAATATCCATGCAAGGCCATGTGGACAGTAAGTCGTGGTCTCCCTAACATTTGTTGCTGTACCCATACACTTGGCCAATTATCTGCCAGACATTAATTGCCTCACAGTGTGACCAATTTACCACAATTACCCCTACAGAGAGCCAAGAAAGAAAGCTGTGGCAGTGTCATCGAGGTCTCACATCCTGCCAGGATGAGAAGAGCTGTATATTGGACAACCACCTCTCCATCACTCCCTGTGTCCGAGTTGTGACTTTGCCTCACCCGTCCGGGGAAGAGAACGGCAGTGTCAAGGTCTGCAGCCTTCAGGAGTGAGAGGTGGGGGATGAGGTTTACTGGAAAGCTGCTCACATTTCATTTGAGTCATCCTGTCTGCTTCCAAGCAGATTTCAGAAAAATATCAGTGTTCTGCTGAATAGCTTTAATGGGATTACCTTTAAGGCTTCTCTAATAAGTGGTGTTATTAAGTTGTCTGGCTCATATGGAGAATTATGCATAACCACTGGCACTCCCCCTTTTCCCTGGTTTTGTTACAAATTGGAATTAGTGTCTACTTGGTGTTGGGTTTCGTATTTTAAAGAGGATTGGGTTAGGGGAAAATCTTTTGGGTAAAGCCCTTTTTAAAATTTTGCCTATATTAAAAAAATCCCTTTCTTTCAGCCTATGAAATGTGTCCTAAAAGGGATTAGAGATGCTGTTCAGTACAAATCTGCCAGGAAGTCCAAATCAAGATTTTGCAGATCAAACAACGATACAAATGATTGCAAAAGCCTAAGGTTTTGCAGGAAGAAAATTGTCTCGCATTTCCAAAGTCAGTCTGAAAGCCCAGTGGAAATTAAAATGAGTGGGCAGAGCCTGAAATGATGTAATTCCTTCAGCCTTTCAAGGTGAGTAATTTTTTAAAAAATATTTGTATTTAAATCACTCTTTTTTAAAAAGTGAATGCACTTAGAGAGCATTGACTTGAGTGTTTTGGACTTGATGGAAGGTCTCTAAAAGTGAATGAGAAAAGACTGTTAAATTCAAGCAGTTCTTGATTCAATCCCTTAAACAAATTATAAAAAAAAGTGGTACCCTTAGACCAAAACACACTAAGTTAACATGTATGAAGAATTCTTAAAACACAAGAAAGATTCACCCCCATGAAGAAAACCCATGGAAATTACATAAAACCCCAGAGCTACTGTATCCAGATAATTTATTGAAGGAAATCCCTCAGGGAATTACACTGAAAGGGCCGGTGATCCTGTGGGATGTTCTGCAGCAGTAAAGGTGATCACCAGGAAGATTAGAGCTGTGTTGGTACTGTTGACACCTTAAACATCTGTCTCAGCTACCTGTGACAGGAGAGAAATGGGCCCTAACTCCAGCATGGTGACTGCCAGCAAATCTTGGTGCAAGGAAATTTGTTTTCCCTCTTTTATGGCTTGATCCTCCTCCACCCTCTGTTGGCAGCAGAACCTCTTGTTGACTCTAAAAGGTGTCTACTCTGAATAGTTTCCTGTGGATATATATATCTTTTTATTGCCTTAGAAAAAACAGGGAATGCTGATTTTTCTTTGGAGTTTCCATCTTGATACGTGGGACATCAAGATGAAGTTGGAATTTCAAGTGG
Organism: Corvus brachyrhynchos; assembly: GCF_000691975.1. Classification (NCBI taxonomy): domain Eukaryota; kingdom Metazoa; phylum Chordata; class Aves; order Passeriformes; family Corvidae; genus Corvus; species Corvus brachyrhynchos. The sequence goes on along the minus strand of NW_008238452.1, from coordinate 3,063,304 downwards.
GAGAATGCTAATGCAGCACAAGGAACCTGCGTGGGCTTTGTTTTTCACATGGGAAATAGCAGAGATGAGCTTCAGAACAGCAATAAAAGCAGTTGAGCAATTGCCAAGATTTGTAGTCATGATCTCAGGATTTTACTCACTTGAGCAAATACCCTTGAAACTCCCATTATGGTTTGTGAATCAGCAGCTGCCTTACTTTCTTAGAGATATCATCACTATGAATAAAAGTGTTGAATCCCCAGGGAGATCAGAAGGTTCTGGTCTCTATTTTCAGGGACTTTTTATTTTCTGGGGTGTGCACGGGATTCCGGCTCTACTTCTTGGAATTGGAAAAAAGCGCCTTGGGATTTGCTCGACCGACCAGCCTCCTGTTTCCTCTACACACACCTGACCTTTCCTAACTGCCTGGTAGGAGGAGGAGGAGGAGGAGGAGAAGGAGTTCAAAACACAAGAAACCACACTCTGGCAGCCCTATAGCACTGCTCAGAGCTTTCAGCTGTGAGGAATTTCTTTGCTGTAAGTGGAACTCCTCATGCAGGAAGGCGTTTTTCAGGACATGTGGTGCCATAAAATCTCACCCTTCCTATGTCTACTGTCATTTGAAACATCCTGTGCATTATTAGCTTAAAGATGCCAGTAATAAAAGAAAACGTGTTCTGAAGCCCTGTGATTCTGAGGCTTCAGGACACATTTAGGCTGCTTCACCTCTTTACACAGCATAAGGTGAAATCATTCTTTTTCCAGTTGCACTGGAAAATCTATTCATGCCCAGGTTTTCTGTGTTTTTCTAGTGGCTCCCAACAGACATTACCAAACCAGCATCACTGCTGAATTTCCAGGCAAAGATATGAGGCCCTGAAGTAAAATGGGGCTGCTCAAGGGGAGTGCTTTTGTTGGGATGACTCCTTTCAAAACAGCATTATTGCTATGTTTGACAGATCAAAGAAGAGTTATCCATGATTCATTTTTCACTGACTTCCAAATATGGATCTTTAAACAAACAAATAGTAGAAAAGCATGAAAAATAGAAACATAATGAGTAAAATTTTCATAAGCATCTAAGGAACCTGGGTCCTAAGGAATTACACTCTGCTTTAAAGAATGATTCGTATATCATGACTGCACTAAAACCCATCTTCAACAATTTTAGGCTTGTGATTCAAACAATTTTTCATCAGTTGACCTGTGTTTCTAAATGGATGGTAAAAGCACTGAATCATTTCTGAAAGCACTTCAACTTTTTCACTCAGTGATCTAAGTATATTTACAGACACAAAATTTAATATATCTCTGAAAAAAGCACCTTAGTTCCTCATGCTGCCAGAGACAGAACATTCCAGCTATAATTTTTTGGGGGTGTGATAGGAGTATTGTGGCAAGAAAAAGATTGCATTTACTTTCAGAGGTAAAGGGAGAACCCTTTTATGTTTGGCAATACTTTCTCCCAAGGGGAAGAAGCTGGTTATGATCAAGACAAGCTGGAGACAATCAGTGGCTGTGACAAATGATGGTTAGCAGGACCATTCCAATATCTGATCAAGTTTAGGATGCTCTGATGACCTTTCCCATTCTTTTTTTTTTTCCTGTAAGAAGGGTGGAAAGTCACAAGTATGAGTAATAGAGGGCTAAGTCCAGTCCTTTTTTAGACATGGTAAAAACTTCCCTCTCTGTCCCTCACAACCCGTTTACATTCCTAATCTTCATGTGCTGCCTATTAACTGAGCATAAATATGGAATGTTAAACCTCTGTGTATCCCAAGCTATCTGCAGCCTTGAAGGATTGAGGAAAAATTAAACAAGAGAGTAGGCAGGCTTCCAGAAATAACAGAGCTTTAACAAACACATGAAGTATTTATAGAACATGTAAAGAACAAAGGAAATGCAGCATTTCCTCCAAGCCCATCAGTGTTTCATGAATACTATTCCCATTCCATGTCACTACTCTGAGGAGAGGGACCACAGCTAGTACACCTAATAAACTCCCCTGGACTAACCTGATTTTGTTCAAAAATAGACATTCCAGTGATATATCAATTTCAAGCCATGATTCCTTTGTAAATTGAGTCTGGCTTTTGAAAAAAGGAACCTTATGGTAAAACTTTGGGCTGCAGAGAGGTGATGTTTACTGGTACACCTGCAAGACCTGCAGCGGGGAAGTGACCGCATATCACGTTTTGTGGCCACACAATGTTAATTGAACATGCAGAGTGTCTGCTGCTACAGTGGCTAATACTGGGGCACTGTAACCTACAGGGAAAAAAACCCACACACATGACCAGTGTCTCATTCAGAAATCTTGGGCCAAAGAGCATTTCTGTAATTAACGGGTGGTAAAATATTGTGGGGGACATCCCAGCATTGAATCAATAGATTGTTATCTGCCATGGTATGTGTGTGATTGTTCAGTGGATTTTAAAATGGGATATTACAAAACAGCAGGCACTTTAGAGAAAGTTTGGGTGTACAGCTGCAAGAAAAAAAGGATGGTTAGGAGTCAGCAGCCTGACCTGGTTGGCATCTCCACTGTCAAAAATTTATCAGTCTTCAAAATTATTTTGAGGGTTTTTTTCAAGAAAAAAAAAAAAAAACAAACAAAGAAAAAGCCATGGCCGCTACAAATGTTCACTTTCCTGATTAGACAAAAACATTCTTCTCTCCCAAACTGAAAAAACAGGGCAATAGAAAGTCATAGAAAGGGACCCTCAGACTCAGAAGCAGAGACTCTTGAATGAGGAGGCTGGAGCTGGTGGGCCTCTCCCAGGGCTCTGTGCTGAGCCATCTGCAAGCCCACATATAATTGTGGCTGTTCAAAGCTTAAGCCTCACACCAGAGATTTCTTAAAATCCCTGATCTCAAGAAAAACAGCCAAAAAAGGAAAAAAGGTAGAAGACTGAAGCGGAAAGCTGACCCACACTGAAAAGTTTGACCTTCTTTCTAAGGTATCTAAAAATGAATATGGAAAAAATTACAACAAATAACTATTTGACTTTTTCGTGCAAGTCAAAGATCATATACACACATATTTACGAATCTCTCTTGCCTGTGCTAATGGAAATCTTTAGAGAACTTTAATTTAGCTGCTGTTAACAATCCTGCTACAATTGAGTCAAATGCAAAGTGCCATGTAAATAACAGAGCTGTTTATAAGCTGAAGGGCAAATCCAAATCCTATTTAATTTCCTTACCGTTGGTCATAAACCAGTCATTTTGAGAAAGAAGCCTGATGTGCAAACATAGCAAAATCTCTCACTTTTATCATCCCATCAGAACAAGCCCGTCCTCTTTTCCAGCTTCACTACCATGTTTGGAAGTGAGGGAAAGTTTCATTTCTAATGATGCAGAGGGACTCCTGATAATCCAGAGCTCCCTGGGCTGAACAACAGCAACAAGTCTCTCTCAGATTTCACAGATTATTTGGTTGAGGATTTCTTGGCATTCAAGCCCTGAGTGGTTCTTCGTAACCTCTGCTAATCTAACTGGAAAGGCACCACAGCAGCATTGTGGCCAGTGGCACCGGAGCTCTGCTGGCACTGGAGAGCAGGAGAACCCAAGGGAGAGAAGTCAATGCTTTCTTGACAAGGAGCTTGCTAAAAATAAGTGGCTTGTACACATTCACAGAGATCCAGGCCTAGCTGTGAATGATTCATGCCCATGGAAAGGGGCCAGCTTTGCTGGATGGATGCATGAGGTCGTTGCAATGAGCTCATGAGCTGCACTCCTCATGCTGAACGATGAAATTGTGCTCTGGAAAATGGAGATGTGGCTGGAAATGGTACCATGTAAGCTCTGAGAGACCATGAAATGTTTAGGATGTTTGATAATATAATCTCATCTATTGTGGGGTTTTTATAGACAGGCTTAACACAAGACTAAAGCAGAAAATAGAGCAGAAAGATGACCCTTCTTTACCGAGTATATATTTAAGTTGTATCCTGCAAACAAACTTCAGACAAAACATAGAAATCTTATTAAAAAACTAGTGAAAATTTTTGGCCAAACTAGGGCTGTGGATGCTCTCTCTGTCTAAAATAAATCCATTAACTTCATCTGGCTCTCGGGTTAAGAGTTCTGAAAATACTCACCCATCTGCCAATTTATCGGTAATCATTTTGAGAGCCAAACTTGTAACTTTTATTCTAGATCAAGGAACTTATTTTTTCTCACTGGAGATATTGTTGGACTATCTAATCTGTGATTAGATCTGTAATCAGTGCTTTTTAGTGGCGTGAAGAAAAGTGAAACATTAAAAAAATGATGAAGGTTTGGTTAAAGATGATGAAGTTAATTTGAAATCCCTTTCATTCCCAAGGTAAACTTTCAGAAGTACTTCTAAGGGAGGATCATTTTCTTACCCTTTTGTTAAGATCTTCCTTTGCAGGAATACTTAAGCCTAAATGGACTGGATTAAGAACAGATTTTCAGTTTTTCAAAATATTTTAACTGTTTGCCATACAGAGAAGAAAAGCTGGAAAGAAAATTATCTGTAGGAGGTAAAATATATTTTGCAGATCTTGTTTTCCATGCTGCCTGTGATTAAACTATATCTAGGTATTCCATGCGATGCCCTGCAAGGTTGGCTGTGAGGGTTATTTAATCACAGTGCTGGTACTGAAAAATAGAAAATGTAGCAAAAAAGAAAAATGACCTGTGAAAAGAAGACGGAATTATCTGCAGAAGTATGTACTTCAAAGTTTACCTCAGCAGAAAAGGCCGTCGGTAATTTGCTTTTGCATGTAGTTCGTGCTTTTACAGTGACAGAAGGTATCCATCTCTTTCTTGGAAACATGTTTCATTTCTAGAACTTCCAAACTGCCTGGACAACAGCACATATCGGGGTGGAATTTCATAGGATCACAGAACAGTTTGGGTTGGAAGGGACCTTAAAGGGAGCCAACAAAGTGCTATTGTTGCACTTTCTCATTCCTAAATCCCATATACAACCTTGTTCTCCAGGAGGAGGAGCTATCAATACGACAGGCTAAAAACCCTATTGTTCACTAGCACATAATGTTCATTTGAGTGCATGTATTGGCACCTTTGGAATGATTAAAAAAACCCCAAATAAAGCAGAGCATAGCAAATTATAGATGAGAATTACATTTAGTACATCCAATACGTGATGCACTTCTTTCTGTGTAATGATCTGCAGATGTCTGCTTGTAATGCAGGTTAAATACAAATTAGGAACATTGCAACTCTTTACTCCTTGACTTCAAACTGTTTGCAATTTGTAAGTAATATACAGTACAACTGTGCTGGGTAAAATCCTGACCTCTGTTGCTGAACCTCAATAGAGGTTCATCACCCAGATCCTGTTAATTCATGAAAACAGTCTGAAATGTGTTTGAATAAAACCCTGGGCTCCACAGAGACATTTATATCGCCTCAGTCGATGTGAGAAGAATGACAGGATTAGTAATAGCAAAGCCAAACAACATGCATCAGTATTTGACAGCTCCTCTGTTAACTTAGGTCACACATGCAGCACGGGTTCAGGCAGTATTTCAAAGGAATGCTGCTTGAAAGCCATGGCTCCTTTCTGTCGAGACCCATTAGTGGCAGAGACTCCCAGACACAGAGACAGAGCCCACGGCCACCGAAGGCGCAGCTAGTGACGCGCTGTCAGGAGCAGCAGCAGCTTGCTTTGTGCTGTGGGGAACTCTAGGGACAGAATCACAGAATGGGTTGGGTTGGAAGGGACCTTAAAGATCCTCTAGTTCCAAACCCCCTGCCATGGGCAGGGACACCTTCTGCTAGTCCAGGTTGCACCAAAACCCATTGCTTCAATCCCCACAGACACTTCCACTTCCCTCACAGTAAAGAATTTCTTCTTAATGTCTAAGCTATACATACTCTCAGTTTAAAGCCATTCCTCCTTTTCCTGACACTAGGACGCTCCCTGCCTTTCTAAACATGCAGAGTTGTTTGATGCTATTAAGCAGCTACTCCAAGGCACTAAGGTTCCAGCATCCCTTCAGGATGTCTTAAAGCAGAGTGATTCAAAGGAATAATCACATCACAGAGTTTGCAGAGTGGCTGATGTCTTGAACTGAGCTGTGCTGGAGAAACTTAGAAATAGGGCTATAATAATGTTTTATACTGTATGTATTTTTATGATCCCTGCATAGCATATTGGAAGCAGCTGTGACATTTTTGAACACGGGGAAAATGTGATGGACCTATTTATTAAAAGGGGTTAAGAGCCCCAGGTGGTCTGGAGATTTAAATATCAGGAAATACCAGAGACAAATGAGAAAACAGGGTGATCTAAGCCTTACCAGTTGAAATAGATTTTGATGATAAAGCACAGTTATATATCTTACAATCTGAGATGGATATGTCATGGCAGGGACAGCATTACTGAATGGTTTTAAGGATGATAATTACATAGTCCTCTTTCCAGAGATTATATGCCCTCACCAGACAGATTCACCCAGTCCTACACACTGCTGGAAAACCTGCAATTTTAAAAAATTACGGAAATACCCAGGATTTTTATACCCCACAGTTATAAAGTCATAATAATTCATAGACTTCATTTGAGAGTGTTTCCTCGCCTGAAATTGAACCCTGTGGAGTCTCAGCACGTTCAGAGCAACACAAAAACATGGAGCCAGGTTCTGCCTTCACATAATGCATGGATGTTGATGCTTAATGCAGAAAATTCGGCTTTCCTCTTTCTGTCAATCATATTCAATGGGAAACACACAGAAAAATGAGAGGCTTTAAAAATATGTTTTAGTCCATCCTGCATCTGTAGCTCATCTTCTTCTGGAAGCTTACGGGTTTTGCCACATTACTGGACTTTATCCAGCCTGATAACACAATTCCATCATTTAAACTTATTACTCTGAGAACTGTCTAGCAAGACAACCGTGAATGCCTGCAGAGAACTTAGAGATAATCTCCACATATTTGGGTTGAAACAAAGCTGAGTGAAAACTGCTGCAAACCCTATATACATTGACTGGTTTCAGAGCTCATTTTGCAGCGCCATGGGACTGCAGTGCTGAATTTTATGCTGTTTAGTCTCCACTGAACTCACTCAAGGGTTGTAGGTCAGTATCAACAGAAGGACAAGTGTTTGGCCAAACTGTAGGGCATTGGGAACGCTGCCACTCACTTCAATGGGGCCATGATTCCACTGCAAGTATCTTCCCTGCCTACGCACGCATAATGATCCCTCATTCCCAGGCTGTAGCCTGCCTCGAGGACAGATCTCCTTGTTTGTTTGCAAACAGACTCAGAGCAGCATCACCTACACAAGTTTTCGTTAAGTGGGTCAGCAGCGCGCCATTATCACTCCCACGTGCATTAGGTATCAGTGGAAGGTGACATTACTCGGAACGTCCAGCTGGTTACTCGTGTTTCGTGCTCTCTGGAGACAGCAATTCCTCATTTGGAGCTGACAAACAAAGCCTTGTTACAGTGCAGTGAGTCTGCTCAAAATGCAGAATATCCATTTGTCCCAGAAAAGCCAGGTTTCATGGGTTCATCCTGACCCTAATCAGGATGAGAAGCAGAGTCCCTGAAATTGCAGGTTCCTGAACTTGTGAAATCCTGGGGAAAAAACACCCATCTTGCAAACAGGGATGACTACAACTATAAAAACTATGTGCTTTTGTTAGTCAGATAACTTCTCTTTGAACATAAAAGCACAGGTTCCTCCCATTTTTAGCCATTCAGAACTTTGGAGCTAAGAACAATAATACTACAATCTCTGGCAAGAAAGAAAACAAGGAAAATTTCCTAATTGCTCCATAGGCTTGTGCAGTCTATATCTGCATCATACCTGCTGCAGAAAAACAAAAGACCAGAGCTACAAGAAATATAATTTAGAGATCCAAAATTCTGCCACCAAAGCCTGGGGTAGGCAAGGCCAGTTGTGCTAACTAGATCGAGTGTTAAGCTGAATTTAAATGTTTCCCAGGAGATGAGAATGACATGTGGAAGGTTCAGTAATATTATTTATTATTTAACAGTATGTTTTCATTCTGGACATTGCTCCTTTGGGATCTGTACTCCTGGCTGGTTTCAGAGATTGCAGCTGGATGCTGCCACTTCGAAATATCCGTGCACTTTGAGCCAGTAAAAAAGCAATCATCCAAAGAGTCTCTTGTATGGTATTAGGAATGTAAGCCATTACTTAGTTTTCCGGGCCAACACAACCAAAAATACCATGTATCAGTTGCAGAGGAAAATGATAAACATTCCCATTTGCTTAACTTTATTTGCCTTTAAGGGCTAGGAATATAAACTGGATTAAAACAAAAAATAAGCAAAGGCTACAGGATGGTTTCTACAAAATATGAAGCAGTATTTTCTGTGAGTTTTTCTGTGTTTCAGGAGAGCTATGAGAAGTCAGGGCCCTTTGTCCACTCATCAGCATCAGCTGTTAACCAATTCATCTGCAGTTTCCAAATAAACTGCAGCTAAATATGGATCAAAAGTTTTCATCTGCTTTGAAATACCCATCCTGGGTATTTCCAGACCTGGCTCGGTCTCTTACTGAATCTATCAGTTAGAACCCTAATTTTTTTATGCCTTCTGGTTTACATCTGAAAGTAAACAACCACTATGTATATCTCTAGAAAATGACAAGTTCATAGTGCAAAAATCTTATGCTGCCTTACATCTGTGAATATCTACATCCTCAAAACCTAGTGGTAAACTGAAGGAAAATGATGACTTCCTTTGACCTCCAAGGTCTTGGATCATGTCATGTTTTTGGCCTCACATTCATTTGACTGTAAATACTTGCACACCTCAACAGCTCACAGGGCAGAAAATACACTTAAGGTAAACTCACAGAGAACCTAAAAATACTCAGACTTTTATTTTGTGACTGTCATTGGTAACTGTAGAAGATTCCTACAATAATAGGGTATTGTCCTCTCCTTATAACCTGATAATTTATGGTACAATTATAACAGTCAGTAATGTGGTGTCTTTCTGTGCAGTTTAACACCTGACAAAACAGCTTCAAGAGCTGCTTTGGATCTAAATCCAATATAAACAGCACAGGCTGCCATTTAATGCTTAGAAACATTTACACCACAAACACTAACAGTGAAGTCCTTTCACTCGCCTTCGGACATCGTTAAAAAAAACCAGGACCATTTTGATGTTCCTGAAAGTGGCAGAAATAATATGCAATTTAAGACACCCATTCAAGATTGGTCTTTGTGTTCAATGATTTTTTTGAGGGGTCAGTTTTCATGATTATCATCTTCTTTTGGAATAGCAGTTTGGTATATTAGCTTTTGGTCATCTTTCTATAATGCCTTTTCTTTTAATTACTCTCTCTAGTTTCATTGTCACAAATATCTAGAAATCTATTACATCTATTAGGTGAAAAATGAAAAATCATTTGCATTGTAATCTTAATTTTTCTCCAGCTTTCTCTTTCTGTATCACAAGTTGATTGCCAGTTCTCACGAATATCTTCCAAATATTTTCCACATTTAACTGTTGAACCAGAGTTCCTCCATGAATAGATCATTTCCTCTGCTCAAGCCTCTGAAATATAACTTGTACCAATGGGTAAGAGGGGCCCAAGATAGAATTCTCTTTGCTGACCGATTAAATACCACTCCCAAACAATTTTCTTGATACAATACATTATTATGAACCCAATCTTTGCTTCCCACAATTATTCTGTAATATTTGCTTTGCATTTCAGCCATTTCTTTTCTTAAATTGGGGTGCTGAGGAAAGGGATTCCCACAGGACAGGGATTCAGGCATAGCCAGAGATGTCTAACCTAAAAGCCAAGCACATTAAGTATCGTTCAGTTCTGACTTTGACAAATTTTAAGCTATTTAGCAGTGGAACCCATTCCACCTTGGAAATACCAACCCTTTTAGAAGTTCACCACCTGTCAGGCTACCTCTGAACAGAGGCCAGCGTGGAAGCAGCATGGGTTAAAGGAGCTTAACCAACAGAAGAGCAAATAATAACCAGCAGATTTTATTTCTATAAACACAGATTAGTGCCAACTGGTGACTTCATGTCTATGGAAAAGTTTAAATATTCTTGTCTAAGTTAAGCCTTGGAGATTTTATTTGAAGTGATGTTTTCTAAAACATTCAGTAGGGCAACCGGAGCTGTGCCATGGGTGGGATAAAAAGCCCTGAGTAGAAGCAAGAGGAGAATGCCGACCATCTCGAGCAAGGACAAGGCTGGGCTCTCTGAGCCTGAAGGGGACTGTGCTCTCCCAGTCACCCCTTTGGAGAGCCTGGCCTCCTGCCCAGGTGGAGGAGCCCTGGGGTCAGGGGTTTGGGGAGCTCCAACTAAAATGCCTGTAATTCCCAACTTTGCATTGGAATCCTGAGTCCAGGTGTCAGCTCAGAGCCTCCAATTTGTTTCAATAGTTTTATCTATCAGACCAATCCTGGCACAGATGCTCTCAGCACTATGAATCTCCCACTGCAGATTCCATGGAAATCAGAGGTCTGTTGGGGATCTGCCTGGTTCCCTGCCTGCCTACTTCACATGGTCTTGGAGAGCTCAGAATCACAGGATCACAGGAAGGGAAAAGTTGGAAGAGCCACTGGAGGTCATCTAGTCCAAACTACCTGCTCAAGCAGGGTCCCCTAGAGCATCCATGTCACTCAGGATTATGTCCAGCTGCCTTTGGGACATGTCCAGAGGAGGACACTCCACACCTCCTCTGGACAACCTGTTCCAGGTGCTTGGTCACCTGCACAGCAAAGTTCTTCCTCATGTTCAGGTGGAACATCCTATGCATCAGTTTCTGCCCCTTGCCTCTTGTCCTATTGCTCAGCAGCACCAAGAAGAGCCTGGCTCCATCCCCTTGACACCCTCCCTTCAGATACTTGTATACTTTGAAGACCCACATTTCCAGGACAGCCAGCAAAGCTCCCTTCCCCTAAGGCACTGCTCCCTTTCATGCAGAATTCCAAAATGTTTGAGTTTTGGTTTGGATTGGAGCAGCACCAAAATGATCAGACTCAAAATCCCCCACAAAAGGGGATTGTGTTTCTTGGTCCCATCCAAGATCAACAGCTGGGAGTCAGCCGTGGCTGCCTGGGATGTTCGCTGGTGGATTCACCCAGGCCGAGAGCTGATTCTGAGGAACAGCCCAAGGAAAGACAGGGCAGATCAGGAAGGAAAACTTGCCAGGAATGGAGGTGCCTTTTTAACCTCTTTTTTTTTTTTTTTTTTTAATAAATTACCCTTCCCAGTAAGAAAAACACATTACTTAAGCAAAAGAGCTCCATATCAGCTCCCGAGTCTGCTCTGCCAATGCAGCCAGGGTGCAAAACTCAAGAACTACAGTTCCTTCCCACACACCCTCCCCCAGAACATCCTCCTCCAAATCTGAATGCATTCAAACTAGGAATGCAATTCAGGCAAAATAAAATTTCTTGGTATCTGTTCCACTCTCAGTAAGAGAGGTTAATCCTCCTTTCCCCCAAGCTATTCTCATCCTCTAAGCTTCTTATCACCTTCTGCACCATCCACAATATGAAGACACAGTTTTCGTACATTTCTAAAGTTTGCCACTGCCAATGCTGTCAGGAGATTGCATTTTGACAGGGATGCATTTTTTTTTCCAAATGCTAAGGAAGGAAGTACTGAAATAATACAGAAAAAGATGCTGTACAGTCATAGCTACTGTCCCCAATTTTAGAGGAGTTTTATAGAATAATAAAGGAAGTACATTCAGAGACATCTATACTCAAACATTCTTGAGTGTTCTTTTCACCAGAAGTGAAAATTCAGTTCTCAGAAAACAGTTATGACTTTATTGCACACAGAAGTAAATGAGAAATTGTCTTCTTTTAGTATGTTTTTTCTCATTATAATATCTTCTCTTCAGCATCTAACAAAGAAAACCCTTTTAAATTAGACAGAGCTATTGTTCATAATGTGTGACAAGGAAGGAAGGAAGTTTTTTGGGGTTTTTAATTTTTTTTTTTTAATAGAAGAAACTGCAAAAGGGAGCCCTCAAACACCCAGAGCCATGCAAGCAGTGCAAGACAGCACATGCCCATCCACGATAGCCACGGATTCCTTACACGGCTATGCACCAGCAGAGAGAGACTCAATGATACAACAGCTTCTCCTGGCACTGAAGGAGTCAGCCAGACCTGCTTTTTAGAAATCTTAAGCTCACAGCCATCTTAATGATATCTGCAGGATGCAAGAGTTAAAAAGGCAGAGCAATAGCAAAAAAAAGTAGAGCTGTACTCCAGCTTTAGGAGTAGTGGCAGCATCAGAGCCTTCAACTTCCTTGCTCCAAATGATGAAAACAAAGCATTTTGATTTTTGCAGTTTGTTTTGTCAGTGAAAACTGAATCTGAAAGAATCCCCAGTCTTGCTGTTACAATCAGAATGAAGACACAAATGCGGGGAACAGTTCACATTGAAGCTTCTCATGTGATGTGGAGGAATGGGCTGCACACACAGTGAACCCAGGTAAAGACTGACAATTTGGAGGCAGATCTGCATATGGGACCAAACCAAAGCCCTGGATGGAAACTCCTACAGGGCTGGGTACGAATCAGACCGTGGATGAGGACCTATGTCCTGATTTCCAGGCCCATAAGAATGTCATTGTTTCCATTAATTTCTCCATGCCTTTCCCCCAAAACACCTCTACTCTCCCTGAGGTAACCCACCAAGCAGTTGCCTCAGGTACTTTATGCTCAGCTTCCACCTCTGTACTGGCAAGCAAGGCTCAAAGACATCCTTCTTGCTGGTGTGCACAATTCCTCATGCCAGCATCACCAGGAGAGAGCTCTCCTGGGCCAAGGACCTCTGTGCTGTCACTAAGGCTCACCACTTTAATGGCATCCTTTCATGTTCATGGTCTGCATCTGCCAGGGAAGAAACCATCCTACCTTTGCAATCTATCCCCGCCACCTGATCCTGGGCTATGATGAATGCAAACATGACCTCTTTAGTTTGCTTATCACAGCAGACAGAGCAGCTGTCTCACTTATTTAGGACTTGTTTATAAACACTATCTAAATTAATCTACATCTAATTAAAAGTACTTTGGGTTGAAAACAAAAGTTACCACAGAAATTAAAGCTGAGATATGTAGTTACAATATTCTGACAAAGTGAAAATACATTATCCCTATGATTTATGCAAGAATTGGAGGACATGGTGGACTGAAGCATAAAATACTTGTCCAGTGGAGCAAATATTTCTGCAAAAAGAAGGTCATGGCAGTTTCTCCAAATGATGGAGCTCTGTAGATAACTTTCCAGTTTTACTTCTGTGCTATAGGAATTGCCTGACACAGATTGGATCAACACTGGAGGCGGGTTTCATGATAAGGGCAGTTTTCAGAAGAAATTATCTTCTCTGCTCAGCAAAGCAGCAGACGGGTCAGGTTCCTCCTGAAGCCAGAACAAACAACAAATCCAGCTCCCAGAGTCTGGGAAAATGAATTCTCCCCTCTCCAAGGTGGAGCTGCTTCCATTGCACTGACAGCAAATATTTTGTACAACTAAAAGGCAATTTTACTGGAAAAAAATGGGATATGAGCTTGGGAATTAGCAGAGAAGCTATATTTCTCTCTCCCCTGGCATGGTATCTGACCTAACTGTGGCCATCCCCCTAGAAGGGTGGAGGATGACTCCTGGTCGCGGCGCCTGGGAAGAGTTCCCTGGTGTCCCTAGGGAAAGCTGCCTGGAGCTGCCAGCTGTCTTTGCTCTGTCCCACCTTGGGGGCCCTGGATGGAGCCTGCGGGCACCTTTTCCAGGGGCAGTTGCTGTGTGTGGCACCAGCTTCATGTGGCATTTCCTCAGCTGCAAATGGCTCTAAACTTGGCCAGGGAGAGGTGATGAACCTGACACGTCTGGAGAAACATTTGTTTTTTGCCATGGTGATGCAGTTCTGTTGCTGGCACTCCAAAAACACACTTAATTTCTATTCCCTCTGTCTGCACCAGTGACAGTGGCCCTGACAGTGGCATCCACACAGACCTCACCACACAACCACACACATCATTGGTAGGAGTCACAGGCTCCTCCGTCCAAGGCAAGGATCTTGGCCAAACTTTCTGCATCACAGAAACCCTTTTTATTTTCTACTTGTACATGCTATAATAATTTTCTTTTTTTCATAAAGGTTTGAAGTCCTGCCCTCATTTGCTTTCCAAAGGAACACTTAAATGAGTGTATTTGAAGGACATTTTAGAGCTAGACAGGTAGAAAAAAACTACAAATGAAAAATATAAATAAATACAGAATGCATTTTTATTTCACTGCTCTCAAAAAGGGAAGAAAAACATCTCTCATATCTGAATGACCCCATGTATTAAATGGCACTGCGTCTAATTTGGCTTTCATGTGTGAAAACATTAGGCATTTCCCATAGTAAACCATAATTTCTGAAGCCTTAAAGCTGCCAAGATCACACAGTGAGAGTACTTACTGGGTATAATTCGGTATGGGTTAGCAGGATATTTGTTGTGAACATGTTTTCTGAGCTGCAGGTTGTATATTGCAGTGTTTGCCTTTCAGATGTTGACTTTGAGCTTCTGAAAAAAAGTTAACATTGCTGAGGTATTACAGTCAGCCCCTTATTTATCACTTGGCAACGTTCCCTCTTCCGAAAAACAAGGATCCACTTAATTCCAGGAGTGCAGCCTTCAGATCAATACAACCAGGATGTTAGAAATGAGTGCTAAAGCAGTCCTCCTACTGCACAGGCTGCAAGGATATACTGAAACACGTGTCAGAAGGGGATTGATACAAAAGCATAATGAAAGGTTTCCTTATTTCTACTTAGGAATAACAATCCATAAATAATTGATGTCATTTTCAACAAATGCAAAACCATTAGAGGGGTTTGTAGTTGTCTTTAGGAGAGATCATTAATGTGTGCTTTTTCAGTCTAGGCAAATGAGAAGTGAAGAACTAAACCTGGGTAATTAAAAATGCTGAAAGACAGAAAATTCATGCATAAATTATTCTCTCTCCCTCCATCATGTGGCTGGGGTTTGCTTATTTGTTTTGACTAACAGGTAATATAAACCACAGAAATGGCAGACTTGCCCGCCCAGTTTTTCCATTCAGAAGATTCGTTCTGCACTTCTGCCTCATCCCGCAGAAGGCACACCCCAAAAACAGCACCAAGGAGGGAAAGCCACAGCGTGAAACCTGCCAGACTCCAGGCACTGCAAAGGGAAAATGCTGAACACAATGTGCTTCCTGCCAGTCCCAAAGAAGTAGCATTCTTAATGCTGAGGCATGATTAAGAAATATAGACTTCTAACAGTGACACTGAAAAAAAAGAAAAAAAAAGTTAATTAATTCTCCATTTACAATTTTATTTTGATGAAAATACATGATTTTTTAAAATAAAAATGAAACCTAAGTGTGTTTTGTCCGGTCCCAAAAATACAGCACATTTGTTGCTTTGATAATTTCCAGATTACTCTGTAAGCTCTGAATTCTGCTTGAGAGACTAATTGGCAAAATTCAAAGCTCAGCTGCAGACCAGGCCAAATTCACTTCTGCTCTGAATCCTCAGATGTCCATTTTGACTACATTGAGAATATAGATGGTAATGCAGCTATTTATTGAGAGGCATTGGAACAAAAAAACCCAACCAGAAGTCACCAGAAGTCATTTGTCTTCCAGGAATGTCATCATTTTGCCAGACTCATCACTAAATGTTAAGTTCATCACTGATCTATCAGTACATGGATAAGAGAGGCCACGTTAAAACATGTTAATGGGGATATCTAAGCATGATACATATGAGGATCTCTGGAAAAATGTCAATAATTTTTAAACAATGCAGTGAGAACACTCAAATTTTTGTCATTATGTTAACCAATGATTTTCACAAGGCCCTGCAGCTGGTTTTGATTCAGGGGAGCAGATTCACTGTGCAGTGTTCATATCTTAATATAACACCGTGTTTGTGCAGTTCAGTTTGGAATTGAGCCACAGAACAAGATTTTTTTCACCTTCTTAAACTCTGTCTCAGGGCAGCTGCAATTACATCACATTAACACCTTTAAAAGCACAGGTCAAAAATGCTCTTTCCGTCTTGGGAACCAGCTATACGTGAAGCCTGATCTAAAATCTCCTGCTGGGGATTCAGTGGAGCCTGGATCATGTTCAGACCCATCTGAGCAGATGTGGGTGGAATCACCAGTGCACTGAGAAATTAAGCAATGAATGATCCTCAGAGCTCAGTGCTGCTCTGTTTTCCATTTGACAAAAGTGCAGGTCTAGCCAAAGGGGCACTCCGAAAAGGAGAGAGCAGCTTTAATTCTGACAATAAAGTTGAGTATTTTTAGATGGTTGGTGGGCAGAAGGACAGGTTCCTCCAGACTGAAAAATTACTTTAGACCTGTATCTTCCCAAGCTTCTGTCACTCAGCTTCAAACTTATTATATTATGACCATATTCTGGTTATATTAAGTACAATATAAGTAGGTTATCTGAAATTATCACTCCCTGCTGTTACCCTGGATCTGTAAGGGGTCTGCTACTCCTTAAATGCAGAGAAGCAGAACTATTGGTTAATTTATTACATATAAATGATCTGAAATGTGTATGCTATTTCTGCATCAGAAAGTAATTTCAGGCTGCTCAGATGAGTCAAAATCTGTTTGTTATTCACAAGCCCTCACTGCACAGCATAGGAAAATACTTTTTCAGAGCATAGTCAGTTCCCAAGCTGCTTGCTCCAGTTATTCTCCCTTCGTGCCACGTGGACACTGGGGTTGTGCAGTAATTTTGTGCTTCCTGGCTGAATACAAAATAGTAGCTCAGCGAATGGTGAATGGTACTGCTGCCAGTTATTTCTCTTCCAAAACTCTAATGCTGTAGGCATTCCTCACTACAGGCCTGTGGTGGAGCTGAACCACTTTTTCGGCTGAGATGAGGGATCAGGTATACCTGCTCTTGCAGTAATTGACCAGCTCTAAGCTCTTAGGTGTATTTGCACTCTAAGGCAGAAATTATAGCTGAGGAAAGGGTGTCAGGTAGTGCTAACTCACCCAGTTACTTTTACCCCATTATTACCCTTCCTCTGCCCTATTTTAAGACAACTCTTTATAGCAAGAGTTTTTTATTTCTTCAAAGAATCAGAGGTTAGATTGGCAGTATTTCTGTTTTCTGTCTGATCAGCACACATGGGAAGAGCTTCTCTGTGTCTTTACCTCTCCTCCAGGAGCAGCAGCACAGTCTGTGCCTGCTGACACTGACTTTCAAAGATAATCTTTCCTGCAGTACCAGGGACAATGCAAAAACTCATAGAATCACCACAGAACAGTTTGGGTTGGAAAGAACATTAAAGATCACCTAGTTCCAACCCTCCTGCCTACAGTTTCTCCCTCCCTGGAAGAGGACCCAGTGAGAAAGGGAAATGCTTGGGAGGCAGAGCTGTGTGCATCGGGCTGGCTGAGGGGTTTTAGCTGGAGCTGTTACTACTGCCACATATCCGCCTTTCCTTGGATCTTGGTGGATATCATGGAAAGCTGCCAAGTGGATAGAGAGCCTGAGGGGCACGGAAAACATAGCAGCTTTCACAGTAACCTCGTAGTTTGCCATGTGAGGAGATAGGGGTGAGCAATGGCATTCCTAGGGGATGGATGGGAGTCTTGGATTTGGCTACTGCAATGTGCGGAGCTCAAGGGTTCAGCGCAGACATGATGTGAGGAGGCAGGGAAAGCTTGCCCAGAGCACTGGTGGGAGTTGGAGGAGAGCTCCAGGTTAAACTTGTGCCAAACTAGCAATTAATGCACCACCATCAATTTTCCTCTAAGCTCGGCAGTGCCACTGGGGGAGGTATTTGTGTTTTACTGGCCCCGAGCTGCCCTTGCCTGCCTCTGGAGTGAGGTGCTGCCCTACCAGCAAAGCGCAGCATCTGTAACACCACCCAGCGAGTGCCCGTGAGACTGCACAGGCACCGTGACCGCCCACGGACGGTGCAAATCCCCGGCCACTCACCATGCCAGCTTCTCCATCCGAAAAAATGTGGATAGAATTTTGCACTTCTTCCTCAGGCACATTTCAGTCCGCTGCCAAGAAGTTACCTGTAAGTCCTATGCACTATTATTTTTTAATTACTCTCAGGATAACCTGGGGCCCTGCCTTCTTTCTGACTTTTTTAAATGATTCCCCTTTCCTTGAAGTATGTAACCTTCCAGCTTCCTTAAGTGTTTTGGCCTATTTCTATTCCTTCCTGAACCTGTCATAAAACCCAGCCCAGCTCCAAGGCACTCAGGCAGACCCAGCTCTACGAGGCAGCTGCCAAGTGGTGCATCCTAAAAATTAACATAAATAAAATCCCCCAACACAACAAAACAAAAACCCACTTTAGACCTTCTTAGGAATCTAGATGAACCTTAGAAAGTGACTTCAGTGTCTTGCCTGATTTTCTGCTTCAGGTAAAAATCTGCAGGACCTTCTGTGTTGATCATGGTTGGTGCTGGAGTAAAACTAAGAATTTTCCTATGATAAATTGTGGTTAGTTTCTGCTCTGTATGTGCATGTAGGTTATTTACAAGTCTCAAGGCACACTGTTGACTGCATTGTATTTTGAGATTGCTTGGTCCAGACACTCTTGTTGCTGTTACCCCTGTCCTCTATAACTTCTGATAAAAGCAAATACAGTGTGAATTCACACATGCTCAGTGATTAAATAGTCTGCTTAGGTTTTTCAGTGTGCATTTTTGCCCTTTAATACAAAAAAAATATGCTGAGGTTTCCAAACCCAGTTTTTTAATGATACTTGTTATCAGATGAAAACATTTAATGTGAGCCCATATCCTTTCATAAATAAGAGAGTTTCTCACTTTCTACAATTTCTCACCTTGTGACCTCAGAAAACACTTCAGTTTCTCTGACAGGAACTCTAAGTCATAACAGCATATTTCCACAGCACAACACAGCTCTCACTACTGAACTCTCTCAATATTTCCTGGCCAGGAGGGATTAAGAAGCAGTGAAAAAAACCTATTTTTACAGGTTTGGTTGTCTGGCACTCTCACTATTTGCTTAAGCTGGCAATTTATGAGAAAGCAGTCTCCCTCTCTCTCTCTCTTGCACCACCTCAAACAGTGTTACTCTCACCATCCCGCACTGTGAAAAATATGTGCATTTTTAGGGCAAGAGAATTGCACCCATTTAAACCCTAAACACAAGTTAATATGGACATCATAATGTAAGTACCTTAAACTAAGTCCTTTTTCCTGAGGCATCCCCTTTAAGCCCCTCAGGCTGCTGGAAATTCATCAATAATCATCAGGAGTAATGTCACTCTTCCCAAGTTTTCTCACCCTGGAGAGTCCAGAAACCTTGCTCTACATCAGGAAAACATCACCACTTGAGGAAGCAAGTGCTGGCCTCTTGTGAGCTCTTACCACGGCAGGGCTGCGGGTGAGAAGCAAGGACAGAGAGGGATGAAAGCTCTCAAGGATTTTCCATCCCACTGCGAGCTCTGAAGGGGCTGGTTGGTTTTATATTTGTTTTGTTTCTGCAGGAACAGACTGCAAATATCCATGGAGACAACATCAGAATGCCAGGAAACCCTAACAAAGATGACCGTTGTGTCTTGCTCTGAAAAAAACAGATGTTTATTAAAATGTCAGCCAAATGACTTATGTGTCACTGACTCTGAGGGCAGCACAGCAGTCCTGCAATGTTGAAAAAGCAATAATAATGAAAAATGGTCACTCATCACTATTGAATGATAATTGGCATCCTTACCAAAATGGTCATTTCTGCAGCAGTACAAGCAGTGGGGAGGTGGTTGGCATCTCCGTGGCTCAAGACTCCTATTTATTTCCAATATTTAGATCCATAGGTCACACCAGTTATTTGGAAATTGATACTGGCTACTTTATGGTTCTGACATTTCTATTTCCCCAATGGATTGCATTAAAGGTTACTGACCTCTCTAGGGCTGAGTAAGACCACAGAGAATGTGCTCTGGGAGACTTCGGCACGAAAAGCTGTAACATTTCTTCACTTTAATAACATTCATCTGATAATTTCAATTACTGGTTGCTTTTGGAATTCCATACAGAGGGAGAAAGCTCAATTCCCAGCATGCTTTACAATGTAGGCAATGTCTATTATTTATTATGTGTCCTTCCTTCTCTCCCTGTGCTCTGCTAGATTGATGCTATTTGATCAATCACAGATCTGCAGCCCGACACCATAAATTTCAACCACTCTGGCTTTGTCCAAATGTCACAGAAGAGCTGGGAGTGCTCCCTGGCCTGTGAAGAATCAATGTTTAAGCTGTAGCCTGGTGTGATGATGTGTTTAGTAAACAAGACTAAACAAGAACACACCAGAGAACTCAGTCCCCCGACTTCAAGAGCTGCAAGCACTTGGCTTCATGTATCATCTCTTGTGGATGAAATGCATGCATATGGTCTGGAGGACAGATGGGAAGAGCATGTACAGAAGTAGCTTTCTCTGTGGAAATAAGAGAGGAGGGGCAGCAGGGAGGGAGCCCTGCTGCCACAACATCCCATGGGAGGAGTGTGCCTTCTGAGAGAGATTATACCACTGATAAAAGACTTCAGACTGCCCAGATTTGAGCTGAAGAGGCTGGATTCCCAACAGTGTATTGGCTGTTAATTCCAGACAGCTTCTCTGAATGATCCTCATGTTTCATTATAGATGCATTCGTAATGATGCAAGTTCCACCTGTAAATTACCTGGAAATCAATACTCCTATTGAGAAAGTTAATACTCCTATTTTTTACTGAAACAAAGGGAAAACAATCTCAAAGTGATCTTGAGAAATTCCTAAGCACTGCTCCATTAATTCTGCCCTGGACACAGCAATTGGGAAGATCAGTGAATTAAGTGTGGCTTTTCACAGGCAATGAAGTTTATACTTGAGTACTTTACTACCATGACTCAATGATGTGAATTTGGTAAGAAACCTCAATAAATAAGAGTGCAACAAATATTGTTTTATACTTGGGAGGAACAGATCAGTGGTAACTGAAAGATAAATATATCCAGATGTGTTTATCAGTTGTCCACTCAAGTATTCAAGCATAAATAACTAACTTGCTTTTAGTTATGGCTCTGACTTGTGCCAGGAATCCCCCTGGCAAACTGAGGAAATTTAACAGTTTTGGAACGGCCATGGGAGACTGCATCTGTTCATGTTGAATGTCCAAATGAATACACAAAATTGTTTTAATTTTGCTGTTGTATTCTTATCAGTCAGCATCTAAACCCAAGGGAAAACCCTGGTGAACAGGGGGCACCTCCCTGCTGGAATATTGATGTGGAAGCTGAGAAAGGCCAGCTCCGTCGCAGTGATTAACTGCAGAGAAGGATTCACAGCTGTCACTCCATTTTGGGGTTAAATGCATCTCCTTAGTCTGGAATGAGGTTTCTGAGTGTCTTTGATAGATGGACTGCAAACAAAACCTTTCATCTCGGCCTTTCCTGCTCAGTCTTCTCTCAATTTCCTTTTCTGATATCCGACTCTTCCCACATGTGGTAGGCCATACGTGGAACCTACCTGCTCCAGGAGTAGGGAGTTCTACGTGCTCTTGCTGCAGGATGTGTTACATCCCTGAGTCTGAGCTATAGACCACACAATTTCAAGAGCTTGTTTTTGTGTGAGTTGAACCCACTTAGGTCAAAGTTTCTTGGTAAAACCCCTGGTAGCATAAATGCCGTGTGAATCTGGGCCCGCAGTGTGGCTGGTCAAAGCTTTTGTGTTTTATTTGAGGCACTAAGCTCCTCATACCCTTCATGGGTGTCAAGGCACTATTCCTGTAGCATGTGCTGTTTTCTTTTGGAAAAAAATCAGCATAGGATCCCTCAGAAATCAATAGAAACTTTTTGAGTAGGATGGAGAACACCTACTCAGTTAATCTTGATTTAATCTCTACTCCGGGGACAGAACTGCTGCTCCTCCTTGTCTCTGTTTTCCCTGAATTAAGCACATCAGATTCACTCTGAGCTCCTTCATCAGCTTTAGAATATGGATGAGTAAAACTAAAACATAAATTTTTTTAAACCCTATTTTAGATTCACATAAATAAGCAAAAGCTTAACCATAGAGAATCATGCTGTGAAAAAAGTGAATTTCAAGCTCCTCATTATTTTATGTGATTTAAAATCTAAGAACAACATGCTCCAAAAATTTCTTACAAAAGAAGAACACTTATTTATCTAAGTCTTCAGATATATCTCATACCAAAAATGAAATTGCATTAGTCTGAATGGAGAATTATACCTACAAAAACTACATTTAAATGGGAATGTATGGTGTTCAGATTAAAATTTGCTGTAAGGCTCAGTGGCAGTGATTTTGTTCCCAGATCTAAAAAAACCCTAACCCCAACTAATGTAAATTTATTTAATTTCTAAACCCCTTGATTTGGTAAGGAGGTGCACAATAATGTCATTGGAGGAGGGAAGTGAAGTTGCCTGGGTTCAGCAATTGCTCACTTCAGTGGTATGTTTTGATTCCTTTTGAATTTGTCCTTGACCCTAAATATTCAAGAACGCAAATGTTTCTTTTGGGGTTGGGGAGGAATATTTATATAAATATTCAGCCTGACATTTGTATAAATATTCAATCTTAAGAATAACTTTTAAAATAAAATATTCCCTTATAAGTAAAAGTTTCAAATTAGGGAAAACTTCAAACCCCTAGATGCACACTTTCTGTTTTAGCAACTTGATCTGTGCATTTTAGTTCAATTTGGAATTTGGGGGATTTTTGATCCCCCAAATAATCCAAACTTGATTTTCAGACAGTTCCCTTGCCTTTAAGTTTGCTAAATGTTGCACTGTGCTGTCTTAACTGGTACATGCAACACGATGCCAGCAAAAACAATAGCTGTATTTATGAAATACATTATTGTAGTTTCCAGCCCACAATTCAGAGACTTCATGGCTGGAATCTAAATTATGTGCCAGCATGCACTCAGTTGTTATTAATCCACAGTTGGAAATACGAGCCAGCCCTTAGTATGATATATTTTTCTTTGTGAACTGGTGAACTACTTCTGCAGATAGAAATTACCCCAATAATTTACCAATTCATCAATTTCCTTCAGCAAATGAGCACTGATGAATTGTTTAGTTTTGGAGCTTAACAAGCTTGCTTTAGGTGAGTTTTCAACAGAATCTGTGTACACTGGCCTCCCAGTTTCTTCCCAATTTCTTTTTTTTTTTTTTTTTGCTCTCTGTAATAATCTCTCAGTGATGTGTTGTCTTCCAAAACCTCCTGACACTTACTAGAAAACAATTCTCAGCCTGTCTTACAGGTGACAACGTTTCATTCAATCACTCACAGGTTGCACTGGTTTTCTTTCTTCAAAGATTGTGATTGTAAGAACCATCCTGTTCAGAAAGCCGTGGTTCCACCTGGGAATGACAGCTTTCTGGCACGAGCCAGCACCATTCAGAAAGTGACACTTGCTCACTTAAAGTGGTGCTGAGTGAAGTCCACTGGGCAAAAAGATCTTATGGGAATGAGAGGATGATTATGAAGCCCAAGCAATCCTCCACCATTATCTCCAAGCAATCCTTATCAGCTCAAGATCTCACAGAAATACCATAGAAGAATTTAGGCTGGAAGGGACCTTGTGAGTGAATTTGGTCAGCCCTACCTCTCTCATCTCGATGTAAACATAAAATCCATGCCCTTGGAAGGCTTCTGAGCTGCTTCAGGACCTCAGGCCCTTCCTCTTTGGGAGCCATCAAAATTAAGCGGTCTGTCCCAGCCCCGTAATCCTACACAGCCTAGTGAATGTGAGGATGCTGATTGCTCATGTCTGCAAACCCTTTTCAGTAGCAGCACCAATACACTTTGATGCCACTAGAAGACCATCATTATACTCTGCACCACCAGGAGAACTGTCTAAGAAAAAGCCGCTAAGTCCTGCCGCCTCCCAGATCTACAACAGCCGCGGCTCACAACAAGGAAACCAAATTCCCTGAGCGTTGCTAATGACTGCTTTCTTTTTCCATCTCCTTATCATTATGGTAGAAGTGTCCATAAGAAAGCCTCAAGCTTGGTGAATGGCAAACTTAATTGGATGTGCCTGGCTAAATATTTCTATTTTTGATAGCCTAATTAGAGTGGGCAAAAGAAAAACCACTTTTATATTCAGATGGCTTTGCAGACTGCAGTGTTTTTCTTTTATTTATCAAAATCATATGTGTCTATTTTAAGCTCTTCATCCTAAAATATTCTGTCCTGGAATCTGACAGAAGCTTCCTGAAGAAAATACAAAAATGGTAATTCGAGAATTTAGGTCATTTATAATCAACAATTCAAAGCAAGATGCTGGAGACAGCTGAAACAATAGGAAAAGTACAGAGGAGAAGGGCAGGAAATAGTATCCCTGCTCAGATTTCAATGGAGCCACACAATGATACTTCTAGATGTGTGTCCATAGAAAGGATGGTGTGCAGGAAATTTAGCACCTCCATCTCCCTAAACCACCATATACATGCAATATCCTCCTCTGTCAGCTAACAAGAAATTTTTCGGGCTAATCTGTGCATAAAGATAGCAACAGGTAGTTCTTACTCCAACCTTCCCTGATCTGGGGCAGAAAGGTGCCACTTCAATATGTTAATGAAATCTTCATATGCAAACCAACTGCAGACCACAAACAGATTCTGTTTTGCAATTCCTTGAGGGTTTTTTCAGCCTATTGTAATTAGAGAATTTACTATGCTTCCTAATCTTCCAGTGTGGGGATATTTGCCATTTTTTGGCCAGGTAGGTCAAAAATGTGCAGGGAATGTATTTTGCTTGTTTCTCTCAACTGGCCCATCACTTTAAAAGTGGGAGGGTGTATTATGAAAAAAAAGGAATTTGACCCAGAAATTAATTAGCATTGGGATGCCATGTACAATTTTAAAATGGTTTATCCCAAAAGTGAGAAGTTAAAGAGCCTACATGTGGTTTTCTTTAAGGAGTTATATCTCCTACAGATCAACAAAATGCCGATAAAGCTCTGGGGATTCTTTTCTTTACATTCGATAATTACATTTAAAACACAAACGTTGGCAAAAAACACACTTTCAACTTTTTTACAAAAACATCTGAGACCATTTGTAGCTCGGACCAAACCACTGCAGGCTTTTATCAGGGCAACACCAATGATAACTTTATGGCACTGGAGACTGGCAGGGAGGGAAGGGGATGCAGCCAGTTCCCCGAGGAAGGACACACAGCCAGCCCTGGCATCCCCTGTCCAGGAGCTCCCCCGCTTTCCTGAGGCTGGCAGCAGGCAAGCCCCAAGTGCTCTGCATGTTTGCCACCCCTGCCAGAGGCACAGGGCCAGGGTGAGTGGCACAGAGAGGCTTTGGAGGCACCTGCAGAGGAGGAGTTGCAGCCGTCTCTGTGGGAAGTGGTGCCAAAGAGGGACCAGTGCAGAGCCTTTCAGCCCTAGAGGCCAAGCCGACCTATATTTCCCCTGAAAAGTACAGTGATGTCTCAAACACCAGCAGCAAAGGCTGGATGTTTCCTTTTTATCTCATGTACATGTGGCACCTCCAGCTGCTGCCTGAGGAACAAAGGATGAGGGAGGGTGAGAGATCTGGGGCTGCGCTTTTGCCTCCCTCTGTTAAATTAATTCATATTTGATCCAGCTGACACTTCTTCAGGTCTGATTTTAAGTTATTTGCCTATGAAGCGAGTACATTTAATAGATAATTAACATAAGAGAACATGGATTCATTAATTTTTTTATTTTGTGAAGCTCTTGGTCTCTGATAAGCCTTTTTGTATTTGACTGATGATTTTGAAAAAATAAAAATAATAATAAAAGGATTGGTCATATTTAATGAGACCAAAATTATTTTACACCAGCAAAAGCATAAATTTGAGACATTGGTAATAAAAATTACTATCCACGCCTGCTTCTTAACGCTTAGTTTGCCTTTAAAATATTTTGGGTGAAATTTTGTATCATCACACCCAGAGTGAGCCTGGAAAAGGATCAGGAATTTTTAAATGGCTGTAATAAAATGTGATAGTATTCTTGGATGGGAAATATTAGACAGATGGACGGAATCCTACTAATGCCCAACAATGCATCAAGCAATGTAATTACATGCTGTAGCCAGGATCCAGTTACTAATGCTTTGCAAGGCACAAAGGTATATGGAATCAACTATTTCTGAATGCTAGCAAAGAAAAATCAGGAATTACAGCAGGACAAAGTCTGTTTTAAACCCAGAGCAGAACAGATAACATTGTGCCAGCATGGGATGGTGTTTACAGAAATCCCATGACCTAACCCAGTAAACTCTTTTTACCAACTTAGAAACAAGTTCTTTGAAGTTTAGGGTTAATACAGGCCCATCTTAAAAGCTCTGGGCAGTTTTTTCCTAGTAAATCAGCATAATGCCAGCAGAAATTCCACAGTTCTCACCATAAACACGTATCACACAGAGCTGCCAGGCTGGTGCATCCCTGAGTTTGGAGGAAAGTCTGAGTTCTCAAATTCTTTCCCAGCTTCTTTTCTTACTGTGCACCACACAGACCTAACCTCACAGATAAATGCACATATTTCTGTAAATCTCCATATCTGTACTGTTTGTGTAGAAATAATTGGCATTTTCCAAAGAGGCTGTGCAGTGCCAAGGGCTGTACTCCACTGGGCCAGGGATGGAGCCTGCAGTTGGCCACAGGAGTCTTGCCGACACATGGCAAGCCCCAAACCATTCAGAGAGACAACATTTGTCAGGAATAATACTTGATGCACACAGCCAGGAAAATTGGAACCAGATTCAGGGCTCATGTGCTGGAAAAAATAACTGTGATTGTGGAAAAACTACTCTTGCAGCCTCTGTGGCTGACTCCAGATTACAGATATGGATTGGCCGTGCACAAACCCCCAGTGCTGGGATTGCTCATTTGTGGAAATGAAGTGTGGAGCTGGCATTTTTACTAGTTGTACCTCCATAAGTGAATGGAAGCTCACTACAGCTGCAGCTGTTTAGCAAAGTGCATGGAATTATAATTGCTCAAGTATTTTTATCTTTTTATCTATCACATATATATAAATGACTTATAAAGAATATTTTCTCCTGCAGTTCTCTTTAACTTATAATTTAATTACATTAATTGACTTAACAAAAGATCTGCTTCAGATATGGGCAAGCCAGGGAAGAGATTAGAAGCTAGAGGCTCTGCAGTCTTCATTGCACATGGTAGCATTATTCTCTGGAAGATTTCACATTCTTACTTTAATAGTTTTTCCATTAAGTTCAATCTTGCTGCAGTGAAGTTATAAATTGATACTTGCCAGAGTCACAGTTACTGTATCTCTGAGGTATATAATGATTCATAGAGTTAACAAATTGTCATATACCATAGGTATTATTAGCTTTTAAAAATTGCTGCAGCCTTCCCACAATGCTCTCGTAATTCCATGCAAAGACATATAAACAATACTGTCTAATGACTGTTGCTAAAGAGGTCATGGAACTTGCTCAGGTAGTTTTTCTTGGCCATGTTAAAGAAAAGCTCAGGTTCAGAGGTGAACCAGAGTCATTCCTACCTTTATTATTTAAAATGTATTCTCATTGGCAGTGTCTGCCACAACAGTTTTTCCTGATTCATGTTTTGCCTCCCTGGATTGCTGGGGCCCTTGCTTTGAGCAACTCAGAAGATACGACGGATGTGATTGTCTTAGATGCTGAGATACTGAGAGGAAATATCTGAGTCCTTCAGGTTCCTCCTTGCACTGAGCTCCAGCAGCACTTTATTTAATCATTTTCTAATTGAATCCATGCAGCATTTGTTCCCTTTCAAGATGAGGGAGGATGTCAGCTAATTATATGCTTCATACCAGGATGGGAGCGATTAGGTAATTATATATTTCCAATAGCAGAATCTTCTAGAGGACTTGTTTCTTGTGGGGGTACTTTATCTGTTGTCCCTTTCTTTTCAGAGGTTTTGCACAGTAGAAACATATCCCTGGGCTTTTCTTTACCAGGCTGACTGGATATTGCCACTGGAAAGTTGTATTCTACAGATATCAAGGAGAAGTTAAATACAAACAGAAACACTAGGGAAGTATTATAGCAGAAGATCATGCATGATGATAAAGCAGTAGCAGTTTTGCATATATAGTACAAAGCACACCCTACACTAATGCAAGCACCAAGCACAGCAATTTCCATTATCCTTCAGGCATATTCATCATAGATCTTTTTGGCCCTAGAATTAGCTAGGAGAGTAACAAAAATCAGAGGTTTTAAGTCAATTTCATTTGCTGAGATTAAAGCAGAAAGATTAAATGAACAGCAACCCGTGCCAAAATTGAAGTTTGGATATCAACATTGTCATTCTTGCAAACTTTTCCAGTGCTATAAATCTTCCCCATTATGCTCAAGGATTTTCTTTTTTTTTTTTTTTGCAGTGACTTGATGAAAGGTAGCGGCACTTTATGGATATTATAAGTGGTGCAAAATGATTGGTAGCCTTGGGAATTCTCCCCACTTGGAACGACATTTAAAATCTATGAAATTTAATTAAAAATACATATATCATAATTGCAGTGCCTAGTTCTCTTCAGAGCTCTGCTATCCCATTGAAACCATCCCATTTTCCATTTTTCCTGCACAATGCCTCTCAGCTGTCTGGCATGAACTGTTATGACTCTACCAAAGTAGTGGGTGCAATGTCAGAGCTTTTGTCCTCTGCTAAACCAAGGCACAAGCAATTTAGCAGCACACGCGTGGGAGTTCACAATCCCTGACACAGTGCTGCACTGTAACCATTAAACCACTGACCAGAAGTCCCTTCAGAGATGTTCAGCTTGTATAATCCTGAAGATAGCTGAAGCTTTAAGGCTTTAAAGCAGTCCCCTAGCAGGCCAGAAAGCCCTCTTGAAGCACATTTATACACGTTTTATTTTTTCATCTGGTACTTAGGCAGCTCACATTCCCTGCCCATGGCAGGGGGTTGGAACTGGATGATGTTTAAGGTCCCTTCCAACCCAAAACATTCCATGATTCTGTTTTAGAACCCTACAAATAAAAATGTGTTCATAAAAAGTGTATTTTTGCACAAGTCTGTATCTCCATTACGAGGATGAGCTTGTTTTGGAGAAAGCAGGTGATATCCTTTATTTTTCCATCCAAGGAATACTGTATGCACAGTAGAGAGTGCAATGTTGAGCAGCATTGATGAAACAAAGCTGAAAACCTTGCCTGGATATTGGTTTCCACACCATAAATCTCACATCTTCCCTTGTTCTCCACCCAGAAACCATCCTAGCAACAGCAAATGTAATCCCTTTTATTTGATTGCTGTGAAATCTCCTGCTCTTGTCAGAATCACTGATAATCCTCACTGATGGAACAAGCCCATGGTTGCAAAAGAAATAGAAATATCACTCTGATACTCTCTTTTTCACACTGACTGGGTGAGAACTTGGCCATTCCTTGGCATCTGGATGGGATGCCCTCAGCAGCACCTCCTCCTCCACACTTTAACTTCCCTCCCTGTAAAACAAGAGCCACAGTTACCGCCCTCATCCATGGTTTGTGTGGAAATCCAGTGATGCAGTTACTGCTACTCTCAGAACCTCTTTAAAGCTGAAAGTACATTCAAATTTAGCTCAATTTAAAAAGTTTTCTTTTTTTTTTTTTTAATAAGAGAACCTTTACTTTTTGTTTTTAAGCAGCCTTTTTAAATTCATATTTTATGAGTTTCTTTATCTTAAATTGTCAGAGCTATTGTCTCTCTTAGCAAGTCTTGCAGTAGTAAAGATATTAGTTAAGTATTACAAACTGACTAATTAGGCCTTCAATTACCATTAAAATTGTTTTTTTAACAGCTATCTGCTGATATGAAAACCTTTTGATCCTATAAAAGGGCTTGAAGTATCATAGTGCTCAAAACAAGGATTAGGTTACTCTTGCATTAAATGTCTCTATTTACATAGAAACTATTTCTGTCTAAACATTACAAAAGAGATTGTATTATCACAAGCAATTATTTCAGAAATAATTAAAAGGCTTTTTCCCCTTCAAAATGAAATTTGACCCCAGCTACAATCAAAACACTTCCCAATTTTATTTTTGTTACGTTAGCAAAACCTTAAGAAGTCACCTTTAAGAAGATAATCTATAGAATACCTTGATATATTTAATATATTTAAAAAGAAGGTTATTTTCTCAAGGAAAAAAGCTCTAGGATATATCCTCTGTAAGCAACTTAACAAGGAGGAGGTCTCCTGGTCTTTAAAAAGATTCTGCTGATGGTCGATTGCCTTTATTTTAAAAAAAACCCACCACCCAACTGGCTGCCTTAATTACAGTCTGCAGCAGCATCTCCTCAGATTAAAGGTTATTGTCAAACACTCTCTGCAAGACAATGCTAAACCAAATGGAAAGATATAAAAATACATCCCAGGGTTTATGCAGCAGAGAGCTGGAGGCAACAGGCCTTGTTTTATGGTGAATTAAAAAAAAAAGGCAGTGTTCTCATTAATGCTCATTGTGTCTGAATGGAGCCAGTAATTGCCCGGGGTCTATATAATTAGCTTTAACATTTTCTTTAATAAAAGAATGATATAGGAGGATGTGAACTGTAATTTTCTGCAGGTCTTGAGTACTCAAGGAACTTCTGCTAGGTTCCTTCTGCTAGGAAGAAAGACACTTTTGTTCCCCTAACTAAAATAATAATAATAATAATAATAATAATAATAATAATAGTAATAATAACTAAAACATCATTAGCAACCAGGTTTGCTTTGGTAGTGACATTTGTGTCTGTCTATCACAAAGCTGGTGGTGAGGAATGAAGAAGCACCTGCAGGGAGGTAGAGACACTCCTTATCAGTTCTGGAGAGGCAGCACAATAAACCCCTGCCCCAAGATGAAGTTACAGAGCGTGGCAGGGGAAGGTTTTCGTTCACAAGGCATGGGGAAAACAGGAGGAGAAAGGTAAAAAGGGATTAAAGAGACAGAAAAGAGGGGGAGCATGCCCTGCACCCTTCTTCCTTCACATTGCAGTAGGGCTTTGTGCCAAAAATAACTTTTAATGCATCTCAAGAGACCCCCAAGAAGCAGCACTAGCATCCAGCTGAGACTCAGATGCCTTTGCCTGCAGCACTGGATGTATTTTTAAGGGCTCCCATCATGTGCAGATCTGGTGTGACTCTGCTTAACTTGTGAAATCTGATCACAGCAGTAGGTGATATGGCTTAAGGCAGAGTTGTGGCTCTAAGTAAGAGGGAGAGATGATTGTAGTGCAGTAAATAATAGCACCAAAAGCTCTGTACAACATGACTTTCACTCAGATTAAAGCTGCCTTAGATGCTGAATTTGTATGATCTTCTATCAGACACGTTACCTGCTCGGAAGCTGGTATTGATGGAGTCTTTAGGACAAAAGAATGTAACTCCTGAACCATGGAGGGTGAGATCACACAGCAGCTACTTCATCTTCTGTAGTCAGCTCCAAACAGTTTGCTGTGATTAAAATAAACATAATTATCCATTCTTATAGAGGAACAAAGGCATTATTTCTGTCCTTATAAATCAAGTCAGCAGAGTTCACCATACCATTTTCCTACAAACAGAGATTACCTTTCTTTACCTCACCGCTGATGGTTCCAACTGCACCAATCTAAAGTTAACTTCAATGAAGCTACTCTAGGTGTAAAGGAAATTTGGCTATACTTGAGAATTAAAAAACTGATGGGTTTTCTGGGCAATCTGACATGAAAGAATCACTTAATGGTGTGGGTTGGAAAGGACCAACCCCCCCCCAGTGAGCTGGAACATCCTCAGTTAGGTGAGGTTGCTCAGGGCCCCATCCAACCTGGCCTTGAACGTTTCCAGGGATGAGACCTCCCCCACTTCTCTGGGCAACCTGTTTCACCACCCTCATCCTGAAAAACTCTCCCTCACGTATATATGACCTCCCCATGTGGCTTTGTCTCTGGCCAGAGCATCAGGCTTTATAATCCCTGCCTGTTGGACACGCCAGGTTCCAGGCCTATGTTTTTTTATGACCATGAACCTGACTCCCCTCAGTTTGACCAAAAATGCTCAAAATATATGAACTAATGTATACTGTGAAAGCACACTTGCCTCATTTTGTTTATTCTGAGCAGAAGCTCTGAAATGTTACACCTGAGCAGATAAGACGCCTGTGCTCAGTTTTAGATCCACAGGGTGCTTGGAATGATTAAATCAAGGGAAAAATATGCCAGAGGAGGAAACGAGTTTTCTGCCCCACACTCTCTGGTGCTGTCTCACCTGCTTTTAAGCCTCACCACTGCTCCCCACAAAGCCAAGTCGTGTCTGTGCCTCTTTCCATGTCCCTGATGGACGGCAGCCAGAGGAGAGCCAGGGAGCAGAGCAACGAGAGACTGGAATATGCTTGCTCATACTTCTGAGTGATTTCAACCAACAAAACAAGCTAAAAGCAGGTAAAAGCCTCCACTTTGGAAAACCTGGCACATGGTAGATTTACAAGCTCATGTGGTGAAAAGAAAGGAGAATTAAAGCTGGGTGAAGATTAAACTTTTTGTGTTTAAAGACTTCAGGCTCAACATCGGAAAGCTACCCTGACCCAGAGATCTAAAGGAGAAGAAACTGCAGCAAATCAGCTAAAAAATGCTGACTGCTCATCTCAAGCCCTCCATTTTTGTGCCTGCCTTTTACTTCTGTAAGTTTTACTTTAAAAAATTGAGGTAACAGAATTACAAAAGAAAATGCTTTGATGATTTCAAACTTTGCAGAAAATGAAAATTGGAGCTGACTCTGAGTCTTCTTTCCACAGAAGAGTTTCAATTTAGATGAATTGCTACTATTTTCATATATATATATAGCAATGTATAATAAAAAAAAGTATTATATATATAATTATATATGTAATTGCTATAAAAGACAGCAGTACCCTTGCCTTTGCTGGTCCCAAGACCTCTCTGGGCTCCTCAGAGCAGTTAAAAAAGCAGCATTTTCTAGTTTGGAGGTAAATTTAGAGGAAAGGAAGCCACGCAGAGCTTTGCACACTGCATTTTGCAGGCAATGGTGTGGAAGGGAGGATGGATGAGTCCTGTGGAGAGTGCCAGTGACTGCACTGGCTGCTCACAGAGCTAATGGGGAACATGTTCAGAAACCAGCTTGCACCACAACAAAGAAATTAATCACAATTTGTTGGCACGAGCCTGAAAACAATTTCTCCGGGCCTGTAATGACTGCTGTTGTATTGGGCTCCGAGACTTTATAGTTATAAAAATACTGTACTATAAACATCATTTCATGGGGCCAAACTTCCACTGGATGTAAGGCCCCTGAAAAAAGAGTGTATATCTAGATATTTTTTAAATCTAGACTGCAATTTGCCAGCACGGTCTCCAATGCCATATGGTTATGAAAGTCTGCAAAACTGGTGTAGAAAAAACAGGATAAAAATGGGATGGGGCAAATACTCAAGGTTTTTCCCTGTCACCATGCCTCAGGATTGGGATACAGCACAAATTTAGCACAGTGCCACATCTGGGACTAACTCATGGCTACAGCCAGAGCATATTTAATGTCTTAGACATAAACATCTTTTATTCTCCTTAAACCCAGCTTGAGCACAGGACTGGTCCAAGAGCAAAAAAGGATAGTGGCAAAAGAGCCTGCAATCAGTTTTCATCTGTCCCCTAGGATGAAAGAGGAATATGTGAGTCATTTTCTTGTACAATGCAGAAGCCTGAATCCCTCTGCATCTAGTTAATGCCAAGAACTGGCCAAACCATATTCTGTTGTGATTTGTCACAGATTAAATGCGATCATAAATGTTTCTTGAAGTATTTTTTCGTGGGTTTTGAACTCAGCAACAAAACACTGTCCTTTCAGTGGAATTTCAGTTACAGAACTCCTATACTAATGCCAATAGTAATAAAGTGATCAATAAGTGATAAATGACTGACGTTCTTCTCCTATACATTGAACAATGGAATGCTCAAGGACAGTGACAGTTGTTCCCGTGGGATTAAATCTTCATTGTTTTCTGCACCTTTTCAGACTCATGCTTTGAGTCTTTTTACACTCATGTTTCATAAGCTGCTATTGAAGCAATAAAAACAGAGATAGGGAAATCATTTGGGAGTTATGCCTGCGTTTTCACACACGATATTGTATTGTTCTTTCAGAGGTACTGAGTCTGCTGGGAGGAAAGGGACTCAGGGTTGGCTTCTTTAGTTTTATTTATCTGATTTTCAAAAGCAATATGGAAATTCTTGCTGTGTGAAGTAGCTTTCCTTTTTTAGTCAACCATTCCTAAAGATCCTTCACCCACTGCCAGATGAAATAGTAACAGTGAGTGAAGCAGTATTTATTCCATCTTGCTCCATTTGGATTACCTTAAACTAAACTAATTCTCACCTTACTGTAAACTTCAGTCTGAACGGGTATTTGGGGATTAAAGTGGTTATGGAAAATGAGCAGGTACGTTGTTCTGTTTTCTCCTAAGCAACCTGGTGCTAGAGGGGAAGTCTTGCCAAGAAGCTGGTACCCACCTCCTTGGGGAGGAAAGTGGGGATGGGCACTGTGCTGATCGCAGCCCTGGGGTGGGCTGAGACACGTGGGGTCCCTCAACTTGGTCCTGTCTCTGAGAATGTTGTGCGAGCTCAGGAGCAGCCCTGGCTTTAACCACCTCCTCCTGCCTGCCCAGTGCCTGCATGAATGCCCCCCGTAGGAGCCAGCACAGGTCAGGGAAAGCCAGCGTTGCCTCGGGGCCAATAAACCTGCTGGCCTCCGTGAGGATGTGTGTGCCCGGCATTCCCACACACATCCCGCAGTGCTAATGTTTGAGGGAGTGTACCTGGAGACTCTCTGATTAATCTCAACTAACAGAGAGTGAACTGTGTCATAAACTGGCTGCATTTCATGTTTAGAGAGCGATTGCAGCTCTTTGAATAGCTCTCAGCTTGTTCCCAGGGAGCCAGCCCTGGTGGCAGCCGCCAGTCCGGGTGGTGGCTGGGAGCTATCCCCATGAAAGCTGCTGTGCTCCAGCTCTGGATGCAGTGACCACACTGCAGCCCCAGCACTGCTGCACACAAACAGCTATTGCTGGTCTTAATTGCACAACAGACTTAGGCAAGCGTCTCCAAAATGGAAGAAACACACTTATATAGCCTTATGTAATTTCAAACGAATGAATGCATGGATTAAAGTCCTCCTCCAAAGGGAGGGGCCACACTGTGCTAGCCTGCTTTCTACCCTAAGGCTATGGCAGCGCCCTGATATCCAAACAAAGTCCTCCCACCAGCTATTCCCAAGCAGGGGACAGCCCAGACTGCATTAGGAGGAGGATGAAGACATTCTATCTGTAACTTGGTCTTCAAATCACACCTCACTTTTCAGGGCCTCTTCTGTCAGTCTCGGCAACCTCTGGGACAGATGAGCAATGCTCTCTTCTCACAAGGTGAAACTCCCATACCTCACATCCTGTGCTATGTCTACCCCGAGGACAACCTTTCCAGCATGGCTCCTGCTATGCCCCCTTGCTCTGCACTGGCAGCCCCTCCTCTGACATGTTAAAAATGAGCCCCTGGTGTGTTTTTGAAGGCTTTGATTCCCAGTCTCATCTCTCATTTGTTACTGAAGGGCAGCTCTCTGGCCAGCCCATGCTGGCCATCATGGAGCTGCATGTTCAAACAAGGTATTCCATGCTTCCCCCTGGGCAGTGACAAACATCCATGTAAAGACCAAGCCTCTCTTCCACATCCATCCTCTGTCTGTCCATCTCCATGCTCAGCACCACCCCACCCCCTAGTAATTAGGATGCCTAAATGAGAACAGAGCAAATTTAATTGAGACTGGTTTTTCCGTGTGAGGCACAGTGCCCACAACCTATTGGTCCTGCCAGAGTGGGAAAACTGAAGGAGCCAAGGGATACTTCAACCATGGTGTTATCTAGGTTGTGGAAACCTGCTTTGTCTCTGAAGCAGTACATTAGGAGTGTGGGGAATATCAAGTTTTAAGCAGCTCGACACTACTTGGCAACTTCTAGTCACTGTCAATGTGGTCTGTGAAAATCCCAGAGTTAAATGAAAACAGATTGAAAAGGCAAACACAGTCATTATTTCTGCAGGGAAAGTGCTTGATCCTGGGGATACGGCTTGGCAAACTGGGAGCTTAGGAAACACAGGAGGGACTACATCTGCTAGAGTAATTTTCCTTTTCACCTGGTTCCTGTTGTGCTGCACAGCGGCACTGCCGAGCAGCACCGCCGAGCAGCACCATGGAAATATGCTTCTGCACCTGTGCTTCCCTTTGTGCCCACTGTTAATCTGCAAAACACTCACTTTTGAGAGCATACATTCCCTATTACCAGCATCTGATGGCTTTGGCTAAGAGCTGGAGAGGCGGCGAATCAATATTCAAGTTTGTTCGTATTGTTAATAAGGGAAGAATAACTGATGTTCCTGAGGCTGTCTTGTCTCTCTGCAAAAAGATCAGCCAACTTCCCTACATGGATCTGGGACACAGCAATGTTCCTTCTAGTTTGTTGCAAAACAGGTTTTCAGCAGATGCAGGGAAATCCTTATGCTTCAAGTAATATCTTTACTTTCTCATTGTGTAATGCTAACATGAACTGCTCCACATTTATTCCAGACATAATTCTTCTGGACGTAGAGAGACCTGGTATAAATCTACTCACGGCTTACAACTTGTGTTCAGTAGCTGATTGTCCAGTGGTCTCACCCTTAAAGAACAAATGTTAAATACCATTTATAAATTACAATGTGCATTTTCAATCTCAGCTACTTGTTCCTGGTTTAGTTAACATTAACTGACACAGAAAATATTAATGATAAAGACATTATCTCTGGGTTTGGAAATCCCTGAGCCACAAACAGCTGGAGAATATTTAGAGGAAAAATAATTGAAAATTTACCCTGTTGTTGTACTTTTCTATTCACATCTGATATTGGTCATTGATAATGACAGATTGCAGGGCTGGATGAATATCTGGTGTGTCCTGAAATGGCTGTTCTTCAATCCATCATCCCATCCTGGCAAAGAGGAAGGACTTACCCTTTATAGAAAATAAGCTGCATGCAAATGAGCCAGCAGTGTGAGCCAAAAAGCACTTTAGTATCAATTTAGGCACAGATTTTGCTACCTTTCCTCAGGTGAAGGGAACCACACTCTTCAAATACTGTTATGGAAGTGGATGTAACTGCTCAAGGAGGGAATCTTGACCCCATGTAAGTAAGAATGTCCCTGAATAATTCTGTTCATTAATTTCACGTTAAAAAAAGTAATTAGCAAAAGCATTTAAAAACCAACTCCATCCAGTGCTCTTGTGGGAAATCTCAGCAGAACACAAGTAGAGTGAATTAACCATGGTGTTGCAAGGCCCAACACTGCAACAGAGTTGGAGTGAATGTGCTTCTGCCTTGTTCCCGGCCTGCAGTGAACAGCTCCGGCAGCCAAATGAGGACTCTTAATTATGCACCCTCTAATCATCTCAAGATTTGCTTTAGCAGTACAGTTTTTAGACGTGGCAAAGAGTGAGCTGCATTTTGAAGACTTCAGAGATGACGTGAATCTATCTTCCCTGCTCTCTTCTCATGCAACTAAACCTTGTACATCACCAGCCCAGGTGCTTTTTGCTCCTTCTCCTGTATGGGAAAGTCCAACAGGAAGGGAAAGTATGCATCTTGGTCCTATCCAGCTTCTGAAAAATGTCTCTGCTTTGAGGACTGTGCCTGTAAAAGGATCTCGTCTCTCCACACCACGAATACCATCTAATGACAGCCTTCAGAAACACGCACCCCCATTAATTTGTCAGCAGGCTGACAGCTAACCAAGGCACAGGGGAGACATGAAATGTTAGCAGAGACAGAAACATTCAGACTGCTTTATCTCTCATTCAATTCCGAGTGTTCCATTAGCAGAAAACTGGCACCGGGACACGGTTTGGATGCATGCTCAGTACTGCTTCTCGCAAAGCTCTCACCTGTCAACGGGGCTCCTGGATAAGCCTCTTTTTTCCTATTTTTTTTTTTTTTTTTTTCCAAGAGGGATTTTGAAATCTCTGACTGCAGTAGGAAAAACGAGCACAGCTCCAGAGAGAGCTTGGCAAGCTCCCACCGTGCCACGCTGCTCAGCACGGGCCAGACACAGCGAGGTGGTCCCCTGCCCAACCCCGCAGGAATCCGCTGGCAGAGCAGCCTCCAAAGCGGAGCCGACTCCTCTCCCACAGCTCCAACAGCCGGCCAGGAGCTGGAGCTGGCGGCACCCAGCTGCATGGACAGCCTCCAGCGAGCTGCACTGCAAATGCACAAAAAGCAACTAAAAAAAGCAACTAAAAAAGAAAAAAAAAAAAAAAAAGCAGGAGATGAGTTAATGCCAGACAACAGGTTATTCAAGGCGGCAGAACTGCCTAGTGCTGGGAGAGGCCCAGGGGCTTTTCCCGACGCTGTTTGGAGCCTGTTAAGCGACTGACAGAGCAAATGTATCTTTATCTCAGTGTTTCTCCTGTGTTTTCTGTGAAGTGTTTTGGGATTTACTGGCGAATAGCAACACCTTTCCTGAGAGCAGTATGAAAAACCAGCAACAGAACTATCAGACTATTATTAAAGCTGGAGCAAGACTGGAATGTTTTGTTCTTCGGGAAAACACAATGGTGACCTGGATAGCCAGCATAATGGAAAATGACAGAATAAATCATAATAAAGGTCCACTCTTTGTCATTTATGAATAAAGCTTTGAATTTTAAACAGTCTCCCTATGAGATTGCCTAATGTTCACCAAGTTGACATAACAAGCACACAACAGCTCTGCTCACAGCCTTAACTCAAAGAGGAGAGAATTTTATTACTCACCCTTAGTATTTCAAAAAACCTTTTTCCCTAGGAGATGCAGACTTAAAAGTTAAGTTACATCAAAAAAGTTGCTGGGGGAAATAAAAATCCAAAACCAACACCCAGACCCCAACACCTTATTCTGTCCCCCCAACCAGCAAATTACATTTTAATTCTAAAGGTCAATCTGTTTATATGACCTACATACCCATTTGGAGATTTCTTTATCCAAATGATTTGCCAACTAGATTTCTCAGTCCCATACCCTATTTCTGCGACTCTTTGTAGCCTAAAATGATTAGGATTTAGATCAATGCCAAGTTCTCATTGCTGTCTCTCCAAGGGCCTCCAACTGAAAAGCTTTAGTTTACTGTGCCAACCAATCTCAGCTTTCTTTTGGAAAATACATGTAACACACAAGCCAAATTGTTGTAAAGATCTCACGGATGATGTGAAGCATTATTTAATGTGACTGTGTATATTCCATAGAATAAGAGATTTAAAACAGGTGTTGAATAATTTTATTTAAATATTATTACAGTGCTTATCTGAAGAAAATGTCTATCTCTGGAATGCCACAGAACTTACTCAAAGATTAATTCAGTGGAAATTCTTTGCTTCAATGAAAAATAGCCACTGAATTAATGCATCTCATACTTTGTTATTTCAGACACAGAGAACTTAACAAAAGAGGGTCAATAATTGCTGTGAGAAACAACGGAAATACACAGAAAACAAGTCAGCAAATAATGACAATTTTGCCATTCACCTAATCTTAGGAATCAGTCGACCCACGTGCACCAGCTGCTGGAATCTGTGTGAACCAGAATACCTGGGGGTAAACCTGAAGCGTCCTTTGCAGAAGGCACAGCCAAACTCTTCCTTCACACTCAAGACAAATCATGGTAGCTTTATGATCTGAAGAAGTGGGATAAGATCACAGGGCCAAAGGGGATTATTGCAAGGACCAGAAAACTTCTCTCCCTTACCTTTTTTAATAACAAATTCAAGAAAAATGAGAGGCCCCCATCAGTAAGAGAGCTTTTGCTCAAAACTGAAAATACTACTGAGAAACACTCATCAAGGCAATACTTAACAAAATCCACTTGAACTGGTAAAAAACTTACAGCAACTGAAATAGTGAATTTATTGGCCCTCATGGTATTTACAGTATAAAATGGTCATTTTAAACAGAAGGACATGCAGCAAATTTTCTCCTGCAAATGCTTGGGGCCACAGGAATTAATGCCAGGGTCTGAGGCTTGCTAGCCTGGGCTGCTTACTGGACACACACATCACACTTCATTTAGTACTACAGAAAAGTCAATCAAGTTTAATAACCTTTTCCTGAAATGTCCCAGGAAATGAGGTAGAAAAATTAAAACAGTTAGATGTCTGCTGAAAAGCAAATATATTTATTATGCACTTTAATATACACAGGGATTTTCGCTTAATATAATACAAGGAATAAAATAAAAATTTTACAATGTGAAATTCATTCAATGTACATTAAAGGCTATTTACAACCCACTCCAGGAAAAAACAGTCTATCTGCAAACCAAGTTAACTGAGGAGTTCAGATGGGGAATATTAAGCATAACAGACATTTGCATAGCAGAGTAACTGAGGAGGGAAAACACCTTTTTAGTTTTAAAGAAACGGCAACGTTTTCAATACTGATCACAGAGAAGACAAAAATGCATCAATTGTGCCTTGGTATCTCTTAATGCATTTCTCTCCAGATGAGTTTTTCCACATGCACACAGTATTGATATCCGTGTCCACAAAACAGTCTTTTTCCCCAGCTCTCCTGTCAAGAATTTTGGATGTCTTGTGGAGATGACCTTGGAAGGACCAGCGAAATGGGATGAAGAGAAACAGGATTCCTGTCTGATTCAGGTTTTTCAGGTGGTGATGAGAACTGCTGCCCCGGCAGAAGGAGCTGTGCTGATTCACAGCTACACCCCTCTGCTAACCTCCCCGCCATTTACAGATGGGAGAGGGCAGAGTAGAGGGAGCAACGGGGGGAACACCAACTTTGCTTGGCACACAAACCCCTCACAAATGGTGATGCTAAAAATCACACGCAACAGCAATGTGGAATTACACAGACCTTCTGAGAAAATAGATGATTTAAAGCAATTCCTGCTCTGTTCCAAAGGGATATTTAAAATGTGGCAGAATTGTCATTCTGAAAACATTTTTGACAGGTCTACTTTCTGCTGATTTGGAGAGAGGGTTTCCCCAGTGACTGTTTCAAATGTAAATACTATTCACACAAAACCCGCCAGACTATCTATAAGTTGTGGCCCCTTGTGAAATTGGCCATATTTTTACGTCCTCTGTTCACAAGGTGCAATTAATAACAACACAATAAAATTAAATAAATATATCCCAATGACAGTCAAGGTCAGTAGAAAAAATGTTGGCATTCAGGGATCCCTTTCTACAGAACAAAACATACATCTAATAACTAAGAAAAGTCATATCCTTGCACAGTATTGCAAATGTACTATATTTGAGGTTTGGAACAAGTTTGCTGAGAACATTTTGGTACTTTCTCTTTTCTAAGCCACTAACCCTCTTAAGGCCATTCTGCCAGACTCCTGTTATGTTTATTTTATAATTGTCCCACGGGGACAAGAAATTCAATATACGAAACATTCAGAATAATCCATATTGCCGTGTGTCAGCTTCTAACATCTAATTTTACTGTATGCTGAATGCCTGACTATAAAAGATTCTTTTTTTACATTTAGGAACAAGCAAATAAGAATGGAGGTGCAAGATTTAAAAAAAAAAAAAAAAAAAAATTCTGATGATGGTTGATCATAATAACCAGACATGGAGCCCTTTAGTGCCTCAGAATATGCACTACATATACATCCAGGGGCCATTCATCAAAGTTTAAGGATCTAATTAATCAGCTATGAAAAATAACCTCAGTTCTCTATCCTCTTATTTCTGGAATGATCAGAATTAGAGTATGAAAAAGATGAAACCCAAGCCTTTAGAAGAAATACTTGCATACAAAAATAGGCTTATTTTCTAAAGAGCAAGGCTGTGTAATGGCGAATAGTAGAATATAGCTTGCATTTGTAGGAGAAAATAACCCACCTGCTTCATTTTGTCACTTGCAGAACTGTGCAAGTAAAATGTGCATGTTCAAAGGAAAAACACACTGCTCACTTTCACAACAATGACCTTGACTTTGCTCTCTTTCATACAAGTAAAATTTTTCTGTTGTAAGAGCGGGAAGCCAGCTTTTCATTATCCATAGATGGACTCTCCTGACCGCTGATTAACTGTGCTCCAGGTACAGAGACACGCTGGCTCTACCTAATCCCCCTGAAGCAGTAACCACATTCATACAAGTTTGTGCTTTAAGGAGTTATTGTCTCAGGACAGGGCTAACTCAGTAATCTCTGTACTCCCCAGGCAACGCTGTCACTGTGCTTTTCCACTGCACTCTCACTGCGTATTCTCTCAGCCTCACTAACAAAGTGTCTGTATTTTCCATGGTTGGCTTTACTGACATTCCCAATAATAGTCCTTTACCTTGGAAAAGAGAAAGAGCTGTTTCTAATGTATAGAGATATACATGAAAGCAGGATCAGACCTTTTAGCACCTCAGACACACCCATATTAATTACCTCATCACCGTAGCAGTAACAGAGGCTATTGAAGACCAAGTGTCCAAAATTAGCCTATTGCTTTCAGTGGTCCCAGTCTGCCATCCAGATTTGGTGCTGTAGTACCAGAGAGTAGATTTTTGCCTCTTAAAAATCCCAAAGATACTGCAGGTGGTTGCAGTCCAGCTTCTTTGCCACCACTGAACAGCAATTACACAGACAGAACACACAAGTACAGTATTTATAAAATACTGTTACAAGACTTGTAATTCTGGAGGGAACTTTTTGAAGTACACAGGGAACTGACAATACATGACAACAATGCAAATGTGACAAACTCTTTGCTTATTTTCTTTAGCCACAGAAAAATAAATACAAAAAGCACTGCCTTTTCCATAACACAGTTCACTGTGGCACATGCACCTCTACCAAGCGATCTGGAAAAGGAAATCAGAATTCCTGGTTCTTACCATTTTCAGCTGTGGTCAGGGAAATACAGCATATATCTTTCTGCAATTAAAAAAAGTGCTCATTCTGTGTATTAAATACAAAGTACACAAAATAAAATTTTGAAGCACAGAGGGTTATACTGAGAAGGCAGCCTGAAAATGTAGGCACATTACAGTAATTAAGGTAACTGTACTGTAGGAATCACATTCTTGAATTTCTAGGTGGACTAAACAAGCATTTTTTGCTTTCATCCCAGCCAGCTGATAAATCATTGGGAGCAGAAGCGCTTCTGTTCACAGCATCACGGAATTGGCCTGGAAGTACAAAATAAAAACATTAAGCTTTGAAATAGTCTGTAACACAAACAGTCTTGTCAGAAAGGGAGCTGTATCGTCCCTAGCTGAAGTTAAAAGCACACAACAACAACCTGAGGAGGAGAAGTTTCCTGCCTAACCCCAATCCTGCGATTGATTCCCTGTGCTCTCTGCCATCCCAAGCAGCTAGGGGGTCCCCACAGCAGGAGAGCTTCCTGGATAGGCTGGGAAGCAGCAGCCAGGGAAGGAAAGCCATTCCTGTGGTGCTCCCGTGGAGTACTTCTGAAGTGATTCCCCACAGGTGACTCATTTATCCACCGGTCAGGGAAATTACCGTTTTTTTCTGTGCTTGAGACTTGGCAAAAGAGGAGGCAAATTACAGCCTGTGCCAAGCAATTCGTAATCCACAAAATTGTTCTGAACTCCCATCTTTAAAATGACGCTCTGGAAAGCGTTAAGAGAAAAGCAAAAGGAACCATTTGGTTATTCACACCTCGCTTTTTTTAGACATTTGCATAACCAAGAACTTCACTGAGAGAAACCCTGAATTTTCAGTCACATGCCCTTTGTTCCAGATAAAGCAGAGCCAAATTTTAGTATTATATGTGGAACGTGCAGATTTCTTTACATGCTGTTTATATTTTAAAATAAATAAAGTTGGAAAAATTCACCCAAACCAGTCTTTTGATGACAGGTCAGGTCAGATGAACACATTCTATGTCAGAACCATGCAATGGATTTACAATGAAGTACAACATGAAAGCAAGCGATGAACATCAGGTGCAGGCACGTAAGAGTTAGGAAATACAATCCTTAATTACACGTCTTAAAGTTTTATGCAAGCAGGAAAAAATTACAAATAAATTCTTATCCTGTTTGGACATGATGTACTCGTGTGGGAATCTGAAATCCTTGTAACTTCTATGAAGATTTAAGGCCTTTTCTCTCCCAGCTGATGATTCCTCTCTATGCCTGCTCCTGCTGTCCTGTCCCACAGCTCATGTGACCCTTGGCTAATATTTGTATTTTACAAATGTGCAGGCTCTAGCACAGATGCTCTTTAAACACTTTATTATTTCAAACATTTTCATTTAACCAAAAAGCCAACCCAACAGGGTCCTGCACAACATTCTATCGCTCTGCAATTCTCCAGGGACCTCAGCTACATCTACAGATGTATTCCATTAAAATCAATTTCCAGGATATTTTGGGAAAATGCCTGCTTATGTGTTTTTGACAGCTGTAAACCTTCCATCTGTGGATTCTGCACCACCTGCAACTGTCCTAGAAACACGCTGTCTTTGATGACCTGCAGCAGAACTGAGTCAGAACTGGCAAGAACATTCTTGTTCTAAGGAGCAGCAGCCCGAGCTGTCCAAAATGCTGCATTCACACACACAAAAAAGTTTTCAAAAATAAGCGAGCAAGCAATAGGAGGTGTGCACACATTTCATAAAAATGCTGCTTCTCTGAATTTCAAACAGAAAATATATTAACACGTTCCAAATACCATAAAAAACATACACCTCAACAGGAAGAGGGAGAAAAATAAAACTATTTTAGCCGACTCACTGACAATTCAGGTCTTAAAAAGAGACTTGTAATTACTTTTTCAGCTTAAAATTCAGTATTGGAGAGGAGGTGAGAGATCTAAATGACCTCCCCTGATTAAGAACAACAGAATGGTCAGAAAATTGGTACTGTAACATAGATTATAATCT
The DNA here is from genome assembly GCF_000691975.1 of Corvus brachyrhynchos. Lineage (NCBI taxonomy): Eukaryota > Metazoa > Chordata > Aves > Passeriformes > Corvidae > Corvus > Corvus brachyrhynchos. The sequence goes on along the minus strand of NW_008238452.1, from coordinate 3,018,400 downwards.
TGCTCTGAGAAAAGCCACCTCTTTTACAGGAGGATTACCTCTACAGTAACAAAAATATAAAATCAAAGCTTAGAATAGTATTTTAACTTTCTAATTTATATATACTTATGCTTTACCCTTGAAATCCACATTCAGAAGAGTGGTTGCCTATAACTTATAAGAACCTTTAGAAACTTCCTGAGGAGCATTTTTGTAAATAATGAAATAAAGACTGGACCTGAAAATATCATATATTAAAATTCTCATCTGTTCTTATGTTTGAAAATGAAATTCCAAATCAATGCTACGTGAAACTTGCTCTTTTATGCAGTCACTTATCAAAGACAGTGGGGCACAATTGGAGCAAGCGAATTCAACAGACAACATGACAGCAATCCAAATCCTCTGTGGCTGATGCTTTTAAATGACAGCGAAGGAAACACTTGCCAGGTTAAGATTTTAACATTCATCACATAAGCAATTATGATGGTAAACGATAATAAAATGCAATTTTAGCACATTTTAAATGCACAAGATGAAATGCAGGCATTTGGCTCCTTTGTGACTAGGTAGGTTACCTTTTACAATGGTGTTTCCTTCTTGTAGTTGAAGCTTGGGTCGCTACCTTCAATCTGAAGTTTTAAGGCTTGCTTAAGGCTGAGTTCTGTCTCTGCGGAGGGATAGCCTTCCAACACGTCCTGATGCCCTCTGTCCTGCACTGTTCGTGGGACAGAAACCCTGCCGAGAAAAACCTGATTGCTCTGAAGATGGTAATTTGGATTCGTCATAATGCCATTTCTCTTCTTCTGCTCCCCACTCTGTTGGTGAATCAGGAACTGCTGCTGAGATCGACCAACTTCTTGCTGAGCTGGAGGGACCAAAATTTTGCACTGTGGCTCTGGCGGCATTGATTTCAGCGGCATGCTTGTCCCAGATTTGGCAATAGGTACTCGTTTATCGAACTGAGTCATTTCATACTCTAGCACTTTGGGTTGGGAGGAACTACTCTGCTTTATTTTTTTTCCAGCCGAGCCAGACTTGCTGCAGTTGTCTGTTTTGCCTCCTTTGTTCGCTTTAGTTGATTTCAAACTGGGTTTCACTTGGCTCCATTCAAACTCGCTACTTGGTGAATTATGATTTTGACTTAGGGAATGAGTTGTGGAAGAAGGGGAAACAATGGACTGCCTGCTCCTGCTGCGTGGCAGGGAATGCTGCTGGATCTGCTCCGTGAACGACAGGCTGTGGAAACTATCAATAGGCACCGTCTGAGCAGTGGCCGTCGAGGACGTGGTGCGGAGAGAAGAATTTTTGGAGCTTTTCAGGGAATTATTTGATAAAGATGACTTTTGACGGTCAACCGTGGAATCGGGCGACTCCGAAGGAGAACTGAAGGCGTGCGCAGGCCCGTTGGATAATCCCCGCATTCCAGGCTGCACGTCTCCTCCAGTACTCCCTGAACTATTGGACTTCATCGTTAAGGACTGCATTTTAGAGGAGACTGATTGTAAGGGTTTCTGCTCCATTGTGTGGACTGGAGACGGAGTGCAACCATTCAGAGTCGATGCACCATATTTTTCCAGTAATTTAATAATCTGGGAGTGTCCGTTTTTGGCTGCAACTCGCATAGCAGTGCGCCCAAATTGGTCGGCGTGATTGGGATCAGCACCATGCTCCAGTAATATCTGGACAACATCAATGTGCCCCTCTTGGGCTGCAATGCAGAGTCCAGTAGCACCTTGATTACATGTGTGGTCAACCAGAGCACCATGCTCGATGAGAAGCTGCACGACCTTCACGTGGCCTTGCCATGCAGCAGACTGCAAAGCAGATCTCTTCTCATTATCTGCAGCGTTCACATCAGCATGGTAAGTTATCAGCACCTGCACCATCTCCAAATGGCCCTGCCAGCAGGAAACATGGAGTGCTGTTCTTCCTTCAGCATCGCTTGCTTCAACGTTTGCACCATTTTCTAAAAAATACTCAGCCATTGTAAGCTGGTTTTCTAATGCTAGGATATAAAGCGTTGGCCGGCCATCAGCATCTTTGTAGTTCACATCTGCTCCATGGCTGAGAAGTAGCTCAACTATATCTCTGTGACCTTCTAAGGCAGCAACCCGGAGAGCATTTCTCCCATCGTAGCCTCTCTGATCAATGTTGGATTTATTTTCCAGTAACATCTGCACACAATCATAGTGACCTTCTTGTGCGGCTAATATGAAAGGTATCCGTCCATCATTATCAATTTCATTTGTTCTAGCACCTTGTTCTATAAGAGCTTCACAGATCAGCCTGTGACCTTCAAAAGCTGCCATGTGCAAAGGTGTCCAGCCTGCATCGTCTCTGTGATTTTCATCTAGCCCCCTGTCCAGCAGAGTCCGTACTACTTCAACATTGCCCTGTGCAGATGCTATGCTCAGAACTGTTCTACCTTCACTGTCAATGCTGTCAACAGCTGCACCCCAAAACAAGAGAGTATTCACGACTGAGGCGTGGCCCATGGAGGCTGCTGCCAGAAGCGGTGTCCGGCCGTTGTTGTCCGTGTGATCAACATCAGCTCCTCCTTCCAGAAGCAGATCAACCACGTCCACATGTCCTTCATATGCAGCTACCAGCAGTGGAGTCATGCCATCCTTGTCACAGTGGTCAACTTCAGCACCGCGGTCGATGAGGAGGCTGACCACCGAGGCGTGTCCCTTACTGGCCGGCACACAGAGCGCAGCCACAGACAGCGCCGTTCTCCCGTCCACGTCCTCGTGATTCACCTCTGCACCGTGGTCCAGCAGGTGCTCCACGATCTCTTTGTGCCCCATGTACGCAGCTGCGATCAGAGCTGTTCTGCCCTCGTTGTCAGCTTTATTAACTTCAGCACCGTGCTGGAGCAGATTCAGCACAATATCTTCATGCCCTCCCCACGCTGCTGCTCTCAGCGCCGTCCGACTGTCGGCATCTGCACAGTCCACTTTGACGCCGGCGTACAGGAGCGCGGACACCACCTCCGTGTGCCCTCCCCATGCTGCTGACCGCAGCGCCGTCCAGCCGTCGTGGTCCGTGTGGTTGACGTTGGCCCCACAGCCAATGAGGCAGTTGACCACCTTGGTGTGCCCCTGCCGAGAAGCCAAGGTCAGTGCTGTTTGCCCGTGGGTGTCTTCGATCTCCAGATCTGCTCCCCTTGACACCAGCAAGTTGACCACGTCGAGGTTGCCGCTGTAGGCCGCGTTGGCCAGGAGTGTTCTCCCATTGGAATCGCACTGGTTTACGGACGCCCCGTTGTCCAACAAGGTGCGGATGGAGTCCTCCCTCTCCAGGGCCTGCCGAACGATGCAGGACGTGCGGTCATCTTCGCTGTTGACGTGAGCACCAGCCTTTACCAGCAGCTGTAATACCTCTTGCTCTTTAGGAATTAAGGTTGACAGGGAGTCTTTGACAGGTGTGCCATTCCATATCATCCACAAAGCCAGCTCTGAAGTCTCCAACTGTAAATTAGAATTAATGAGATGCAACGCAAACTCTTGAGCTTCTAACGGTGTTAAATCCTTTGCCCGGCAGGTGTAACTCATCGCCAGCATTCTGTGTCCCTCTGCGGCGTTACACAAGTATTTCTGTGTACAGTGCTTTACATCCAACAACCACTCAGCAAAACTGTAATGAAACAGGATTTTTGTATTTCCAAGGCCATCGATAAGGACTTTCGACAGGACATCCAATTTGCGTTGAAAGTCTTCCATCGTCAGTGTCATGTTTTTGGTCCACACCGCGTGATATAATTCTGTGGTGGTTAAGGGCCTGCAGGCTGCAAGAATTACATTAAGGATAGGCTGGACCTTTGCAAACTGTTTTCTCACAAAAAGTCTCTGACAGAGCCAAAGGTAGAGGCCATTTAATGTTCCTGGAATATCACGGATCTCCCGTAACATAATAAAATTCTCCACAACTCCATCTAGGACACGTTCCAGATACAAAAAGCAACCGCTGCTCTTGATGTGAAGCTGATTCAGCATTTCTGCCGTTTCTTTTGTGAGGTGTTGTCTCAGGGCTTCTTCCTGGTCTAAACGATGCAGAATATATTGCTGCACATCTTTCACAATGTAAGCCTTTCGGAGGTCGTCCAGACTGATTTTTCGAAAACCTGTTGACAGGGAAGAAAGTTGTAATTACTTCTGATCCAGTTCTGCTTAACTCAATGTTGAAAGAAGAGTAAATAAAAGCCAAGACATTTTTGGGTGCGGAACAACCAAATAAAAATATTTTCCCCTGTAAACACAGTGAATATAAATTAATTATAATAGCAGAAAACTTTGATCATTAGATGCACTGTTATCACCATCTACTGTAAGAAGAAATATATGCTATTAACAAAAAAAAAAATTGAAAATCACTCTGAATTAGGCACTGTGTGTCTGCCTTGGACAATACTAAACACCTAAGCAAAACCATTAAAACTGCAACCAAAATAAGATTAAGTATTATTATATTATTAAAGGAATAATCCCTTCTCCAATGTGGTTAACAATGGAATTCCAAGTAATTTTCAGCTACTTAGATTAAGACAATTATTATGTTTATTTAATTACAGAAGGGGGTATTCACACCTGCTGCATATGCATGATTAAATGTACATAAATCACTAACTTGACCACCACTGTTTCTTTTAAAAGCTTTTATGATACAGGAGAGACACTCAAAACCAGTTTTAAATATCTAGACCTCTGTGCACTGAAAATTACCTACTTTCTGCAGGTGAGAACTGAGTTTTAGATAAACACCCTGGTTCTCTGGTAGGTGACTCATTGCATAAAGAAACAGGTTTTCTCATACTCATACAATCTCATTGTTTTTCCAGCCTGTTTACTCTTTAGAGGAAAAAGGGACATTATTTCATACACACAGACTGTGTCCGTCCCCTTCCCACTCAAGGAAAAGGACACTGTTCCTAGCAGCACGCGTGAGGAAGTTCCCTGCGCCACCTCAGCGGCCTGGAAGACTCTCAGGAATGGGGCTGAGCGAAGGCAGAGCTGTGTGGATACAGGGCTGCCTCTGCCATTTCAAACATTTGCTCTGGTAGGGCCAAGGTAAGCACCTGATGAGGACCTACCCTCTCTGATTAATGACACATTGCGTTGTTTGAACGCTGATCTTGCGGAAGTTACAGGAAAACCACAGAGGTCACAGACACAGCAGCTTCAGTGACTGTGTTTCAGGCCAGAACTGCACCTTGCTTCTCCAGGGACAGGTTGTAATCCTGTCTTTACAGCCAGCTCAGCTAGTCAGAAACAAAACCAGCTCCACTCTTCAAAGCAAAGCAAAGTTACTAAACTCGGAATTATACCGAAGGAAAAGCAACCATAGATCAATGTGTTCAATTCAATTCTGGCCCCATCTCCACGGAACAAATCATTTTAAGTGAGCCTGTGAGGGATGGTGCTTCTAGAACTATGTTTTTATTGTATTTAAACACTCTGTGGATCGAGCTGCTCAGACTGTGAGCTTGTTCTGACAGCAAGTTCAGGCTGATAACAGAGCTGTGGTTTTTGTTCCCCAGTGGCTTCAGCAGTGGTTCTGAATGTCCCGTTAAGGTCATTCTCTTAATTGTTTAGTCTACATGAGCACTGTACAAACATGACAGATCAGAACTGAGAGGCCAACTATGGAAGTGTTACTAAAATATTCTGCTTCCCTTAGTAATTTGGGAAGCACTACAAACAGACTAAACCAATAGAATACCTAAAACAAAATCATGCTTCTCCACAAAATCACTGGAGAGGACACTTTTGCACAGTCAGTTCAGAGGGTAAGACTAGATAAGTAAGATTGACTACTTGAAGATTTTTGAATGAGAATGCCAGGAGGAAGAAAATAATCTTTCTCCGTTTTAGAGGCATCTTCTTTTTTTTTGTCTCTAAAAGGAAACACAGAATCAGCTTTATTCACCATAATGCGCCACAAATTCAAGTAATGTCCTAACCTGACCTGTAGGATGGCGTAATTCACTGATTTACTATGCATTTTATTAAAACATTCTGTATGCAACTTTGTGAAGCCCTTAATACTTGCACATAACCCAAATAAAAAACTTTGCTGAGTAAGAACAGACAGTGCCCTGTGATTCTGCAGATCCCGAGCTCCCACTTGAAGTGAAAGGCTGTTTCTAGGTCAGGATCCTTCAGAAGATACAGAAGTGAAAAAGTAACACCAAAACCAGGGCACTGCTTGGTGCATGGACTCACAGTCACACGCACACAAGCAGCTGTAATTAGAGACAAGTGTCCCTTTGCTTGGCTCATGTGTGCAGAGGGAACAGCTCTGTTTTGCTCAACTTGGAGCAAATACAACCACCCCATTCACTCACCTTCCTCTGAACTGCTCTACTTCTCCTCGTACAGATCTGTCTCTATCACTTGGCTGAACAAGAACAGGCAAAGAGCTCTGCAAACTCATTCTCTATTTCTTTTGACCTAAGTGACCCTGCTCACAAAACCCCCAAACTCTCACATGAATCCCGTGCCCACATCCTTCCTTCTGATATATACCTGCCAACGCAAGCTATTTTTATTTTTACATCGCTCAAGTGTTTTCTCAGTAGTGGATTTCTTTTCCTTGCCATGAGAAAATCCCCAAAGGACTGGCACAACAGCAATCCTGAGATTTCAGCCGATGTTCAGTGTTGCCTGACTAAGGACTGCACTTCACCTCCCCTGACTCCCAGCCTTCCCAGGAAAACTTGCAGAGTGGTAACTGTTTAAGCGCCTCAGTCTCTGTATCTCTGCTTCAAAAACAAAAGACTCTTCCTTGCCTTGCAAGTGTTCTTTGAAAAACAATTTTCATTTTGCTTCCCAAAATGGGTGGCAAAATGAACAAAATAATTATGGATGTGATAGCAAAAAAACCCAAACCATAAGAGCTCCAAATAAAAAAGCAAAAAAGAAAGGGTTTGTGTGTTTGGTGTTTTTTTTATATGAGGTATCAGTGCCCAATGGATGCTCCATTCCTGGAAGTGTTCAAGGCCAGGTTGGATGGGGCTCTGAGGAACCTGGGATAGTGGAAGGTGTCCTTGCCCATGGCAGGGGGTTGGAACAAGATGGTCTTTAAGGTCTCTACCAACACAAAGCATTCTACGATGCTCTGATTACTTTGCTCCATATTATGGCTAAAAATATTACCCTGATCTGTATTTACCTGAGATACACCAAATATCTAAGCACTTCAGACAAGTAAATAAATTTCAGAAGGCTTCAGAGCAGTTTTAAACTATGATTGGCTGCATGTTTATGGAAGCCAAAAATTGCTTTTTTTTCTTCCCTTTTTTTCTTTTCGGCAGTATTTCCATACATTCCTTGTTAATAAGATGCTATATATTGTATCTGAAAATAAGCTGGGATAACAAGGAGCACACTACACTCACGCAGACGTCCACAGATCGCAGGGATGAAACATTCTTTAAGGGCTGGGATTAACAAACTGCCATTGTAACAGATTTTTGGACATAAACAGGATGTTAATTTTAACCACTGCACCAGGCCATACTATAATAAGCAAGTAATTCAAAAGAGGCCTTATAGATAGAACTGTATTTTTTTAAGTCTGTGATTTTTGTTGCTAGATTGAAGAAGGAAAACAAAGCCGCATTTTTTTTCCCCAAATATCTGTCTAAATGAGGTCATTTTACATCTCCAAACAAAGATCCTGCAAACTTGCTTTTCAACCCATACAATAAGTCACTTTCATGGACAAGAAGCACCAAAATATTAAGAGAAAGCTCATTTTGTTTCAGATGCATTCCCATGAACTACTTTAAGCTCAGCAAAACAGAAGTTACAGTAGACAGAACTTGCAGTCCCACGACCCTGCTTTTTGCATTGTTAAAATTTTTCTTACAACACATCACTTTCAACCCAACGGGAGCTCCAATATGGATTGTTCTGATTTATTACATTTCTGGCAGTTCTGTAAACAAATCTGTTCCAAATGTATTCCTTGGCAAGATCTAGGGTCATTCAAAAGGGGAAAAAAAAAGTATCTTGGTCATAAATACTTTTATAGCATGTCAACCTTTTCATACTTCAACAGTAAAAAAGCTATTAACTAGCAAGTTTCAATAGTTAAAAATATCCTTCCACTTTCATATCTTTAAATGGATTTACATAAGCACATAACAGAAGTTTTAAATACATTTTAATGTATTTAACTGAATTGTTAGCTTTAGAGTAATCCAAATGATTACAAACATGGCAGTAATTCGGTATTAATAATTTACACTGCTGATCTAAATATGTATTGAATTAGGTATTTCTTAGGTATTTCCATTTATGCACACCTGCTCAAAAAGAATAACTTATCCAGCAGAGTAAAGGGCACCTGGAGACTCAGGCAGCACACTCAGCTTTTAGTGCATTTGCAGTATATTGTGCATTACAAATTTCTCTGCCTCTTCTGCAGGTGCTATGAGACACTGAGGCTGAAGTATGCTGCTCTCACTGGTCCGTGTCACTGCACAGAAGTTTATTTAATTAGATCTACAGGTAATAGTCCATTTAAAACAATTTTGTCTTCCCTCTTTAATTACAAGGCAACTAAGTCCCGAGTTCACACACAGCTTTTTACAAGGAAATATGAAGTTCCCTAGTAAGGTGTTTTCAAAGCAGTAGTGAAAAGAAAAGACATAGTAATTAAAAGCTCCCTATATATTTCCCAAGCAATCTAAATAATTTTTCTTTCCAAACCCCAGACCTAAACAAGAAATAAACTTTTTCAAAGCTTCAATATTATAAAAGTGAATTTTACAACCACATAAATATATATAGTTTATCTTTTATAGTAAAAATCCAACTCCCATGAAGACTTCAAAAAACCATGAAGTCACCCAAATAAATTCCAACCTACAATGAAAAATTAGAGGACAACTCAGATTTTGTTATTTTGGAAGAAATCCCTCCTGAAGTAGTCTCATGCCATTTATTTTCTGGAATGGCAGCTAATGAGAAAGGTTCAGCCCCAAATCTGGCAACTGATTTCATTTAGGGATTCAGCAATAGAACTACCTGAGTAGTTTTAATCACCAAACAGTGAGGTTTTTGAGAGAAGCTGGGTTGTGATTTTTTACTGTATTTCTCTAAGGTTTTTGCATTTTTGCTTATTTTTTAAATTTTTTTGGAAAGGCTGTAAGGAAAACAACCCTCCACATCTATTCAGACCAGTAAATAGCAGAAACATGAGAAAGACATGTTCCCAAGATTTCCAATCAAGAATAAATTTGGATAAATACCAGCTCTTAATAGTACCTCTCTGGAACTGAATGACAAATGAAAGGATGAGTGTAAAATGGATGACATTGTCTGTTTCTGCCTATGGACAAGTGGGTGAACGGCACTTAAGATGCCTCTGAGGCTAAACTGAACCCTTTCACCTCCACTTTTGGTTCTTTTTATTGAAGTTTCCAGCATCTTTTTGGTATTTGCCACTAACTTTATGAGAACTATGGCTCCCTGAGACACGACATCTGCACAGGCTGTGCTGCACTGGTGCACTCATGCCTCATGCATGTGAAGGAATTCTTTGGAAGAATGCCAGCGTTTAATTGAGGGGTATAATCATCCAGATGCCACACATACTTGATTTATGTGTCTAGCAAAAAAAGAAGAAATTAGGTAAATTCCTATTAAAAAAAGCTGCCTTAAACCATTTATACATATGCACTTTTGTCCACCGACCTTTATACTGCTAATGAGAAATTATCTGCTGTTCACTCCAAATTACCTATGTAAAATTGCCCGCTTTTGAAATGCCTCAAGTTTTCCAACTAATATGATGGATTTCTCAAGCCAGGAAATTAGTTTTGCAAGCATGACTCCTATGCTTTCAAGACTTAGTCTCATCTTAGAAGAATCATTAGAATAAGTTCATTAGCTAAAAAACAACAACAGAAAAATAAACTCTATATTCTGTGCCACTTTCACATTGGAAAGGCTGTGTTGATGCAGCTGCTTGAGTGCCCATACTTGGAGTCAAATGGTAACAAATGATAATGTAGGAGACAACTGTGAATAACTATGGGTGCAGGACAGCACTGTTAAATTTAGGAGAAAAGCCATTAGGAAAAGAAAGCAGGCAGCACGTGGCAGTTGGTGACAGAGCACATGAAGAGAAGGCAGTTATCTGTCCCCCTCCTTTCCTAACTCATCTGGCATTTGCTCACTGTGGAGGGTGACCACAGACTCAGCCAGGCATCATCCCACATTTGGTTCATATTTTTGAGGTTGTCTCTGTAGCTATGAGAGGCAAAGCTTTTTTTTTTTTTTTTTTTTACTTTTTTTTTAAAATTAATGAAAGCTGAGAATCTGAGTAAGGGCAAAAAATCCGTAGCACATTGTGCTACTACAGAATCTGGGAATACAGAAGGGCCCAGAGCACACGCTGCAGCAGATGCAGGCACAACTATTCAGTTTTCATAAATAAGTCGCCACCAGAAGTGACAGAACAAAGAGGATCAGAGTAAACACCCCTCCTCCTTTTCTCATTCTTAAGCGTGCTAGGGATGATATTCACCACTGGCAGCATCAGGATGACAGTGGGTGAGAAAGACTGGACTCTCTCTTCCATGTCATCACTAGTTTTGGCTTGGGAGCTGCTTGCAGAACTCCCATCTGTACTGCACACCCAAAAAAGAGCATCCTCAGGATAAGGCCACTGCAGCAATACTGCTTCCAGTCATTGGGTACACTTTGCTGAAATGAGAGCTAAACCCATCTGTCAGACAAATCCGGAGGAAGTTTTCACTGCATGAAAATTTTAAGTGAAAACAGATATAAACTTACTGCAAACAAATTAATATTGCTTAATCTATATTTCATACCATACTCCAAAACTTTTTTAACAGAAACAACTACAGATGGGACACATTTTCTTAATCCACCCTAAAAGGATCCCAATCTCTCTTACCAAGTTACAGTGCAACTGATTTTTATTTGGTCCAAATACTTATTGTTGATCTTCAATTCTGCCTGCCCACCAGCTGAAAATAAATAGCTGTAAAAATCGGCTCAGCTAAAAGTAAACATTCAAACACCACAAAGGAGGAGAAGAGTTTGCCCCAGTAGAAGAGTTAATGTCAGTCAATCCTTTTCAGGCCAGAACCCAAAAAGAAATCCATATTATTTGCAGTTTTACAAAGTTGCAACAAAGTTGCATCGTTTTTGAAGTTAACAGAAGCTTCAGCCATGCTCCTCATATCCTCACTACACCTTCTGCAAACTTGAGTATTGGCTGGTAACAGGGAAATCCTCCAACAGTGTATTAAAAGGGCAGCCATCACATTGGCTGTAATGTCACATTTTCCTTTCATAGTGGCTAAACCACCACTTCCTCTGAATAGACCCTAAAATTTCTTCTCAGTTTGTATCCAATTCTTTCTTTGCTCTACCTTTTCCACAGTGAAGATGGGATTATAGTATCACACACTAATTTCCTTTATGCTATTTATCAAGTCATACTCTGTGGAAATGAAAAATTAACTCACTGGAATTAAATTTATTTTAAAGGCATATCCATTACTTCTGCTGATTCCTGTCAGGAATTCCATCTGGAAATATACTTAGAAGACAAGAGCAATTTTTTAGGACTAGTCTGAAATACTGTATGATTTAATGGAAAGGAAATAGAACTGTTGTGAAAAAGATTTGTCTGTTTTTTTGGCAATGACAAGGTATATAATCAGCCAAGCTTTGACAAAACTATTCCCATATAAATGCCTAAAGGAACCCTGTGAAGCTACCCCAAAGTTTCTTTTAGTTCTCACATACTCCCAAATACCAGTCTTCGTGTCTGCCACTGATTAATACAGTACTTCATTCCAAAATGCAATTATCCCATTGACCTTTTGCCACTGTGGAAACGAGCAAGCCTATGGGTCTAAGTTCTATAATCACATTTTTGTCTTAATTGTGTCCTTTATACACACAGGCTTTATACATAGGCCTGGAATCCAGTCCAGATATTGCCTTTTATTAAATTTCAGAGAACTTCCAGTAACAATATCGTTACAGTGAAGAAATGTTCTCATGACACAGTAAAGCCTGGATGAAGAAGCTGTAAAAATTTTTTTTACTGTGCAACCTTTGCCAAAAGCACAGTCCAAGAATTCACATCTACATTGTTCCTCTCTCCAATTTCACCTTCAGAGATTATTACCCACTTTCTGCAAACACGGGGAGAGATTTTAATGGGAGATGAAAGGAAAACCTGAGGTTGTAAGGAATGGGTGTATGCAGCTGAAATACTTCTACACTTACACATCACCTACACTGTTTTAAGCTTTATAAAACGAGCAAAGCAAGAACACTGGGGAGAACATGGGTGTTTGCAAAGATATAATTTAACTCTAAAATGCTTGGCTGATTGAAGCTTTCCATAGTCCTGCGTAAACTGGGATGTGTGTTTTTTAGAATTGCCATTTTTGCTATTGTCATTTTTCAGAACTAAGCATGCAGCAGTGCTTTCCACCATCCCCCAGGGCCTGATAAATACAACGTCCTGGGTACAGGTCCCAAACAATTCCTGTACTCTGTGCTCACCTGTAAACATTTTTGTAACAGCTTTACTCTGCTTGCGGGCAGAACACAGGAGGAGCAGCCAGGGAGGGAAGAACTCGAAGTGGCTGGCTAAAATGTCTGCTATTGTCCCAGATAAACTCGTGGAAGTCTGTTCACCTTCGGCAACGTTACAGCCCTCGTCCACCGAATCCACCAGCATGAAGAGGCTCTGCTGAGGGGGCTTCATTCCCAAGAGAGGGAGCAGAATGCACCTGGAAGGAACATGACACAAAATCAGCATTTTAAATGCATTTAACAATACATTGACTGTCATATAGGGCATCCAAGATGAAGCTATGATCAACTTAAAATGCAAAGTCACTTTTTAAAAATAGTTACCATGGAAAACATCGAAGTAGACTAAACTAACAGAAACACTTTGAACAGGTAGTGATGTAATTCTTGTTTAGGCACCACTACTTTTTCATTAACTTCTAAGTATAACAATACTTTAAAATTATGTAACAGTGTTCAAGGCTAATTAGCAGACTTGGAAAAACGTTGCTTCACTAAGAAGCTACTTGGCCTAAAGCTTAAGAACTTCACTACTGTTGTCTCTGCCAAAGCTGTTGCTACTGCTTATCAGAAACTAATAGCGAACAACAGTTGGTCATGAAACAAAAATCTAAAAGACAAATGAAATATCAAAGCTCAAAGAGTTCAAGTCTGAATGAATAACAGTATTACAAAGAACAGAATTTCTGCCATACCTTCACAAATAAAATGCAAATTAGTAGCAGACTGAGGCATTTGGTAGTGACTTTGATGTATTAGCTTTTATTTATATTGAAGTTGCCAAGCTCCTATTACTGGGAGAGGATTATCTGCATCCTCGGGATGCAACTCTAACAACACATCTGATTGTGTGGCTAAAAATTTCAAATTTGCATCTACTGTTGCTCTCTTTAAGGGTGTTTCTTAAAAATATACCTAACTGCATTTACATGTATCTTTAAATAGTACTACATAACCATCATGCATCTGTTCAGTATTTCCACACACCACTACTATTTTTCTGGGAAACTTCATAGTGATTTAGGTCTGTAAGTTTCACTGACTAAATTATCTTTAAATACACTTGGCAAGTAAACTTTGACTTTATAGTACACAGATTCGGAAAACGAAACGAGGTGACAAAAATACATAACTGACAGTTTACTCTCTTGTAAAATTGCTGTTTGCACATGTCCAGAAGGCATGCACATCATAAGTAGTTTTTGTTTTACTCAAGACCATAATAACCTTTTTCATTTATTTTACTGAACAAATTTACCTTCAGAAGACTTTGGTCAACACATTATCACCTACCAAGCATTCAAAGGGGAATATAGGCAAATCTTGCCTGTTAATGCAAGAATTTAACCCACTTCAGAAATGATTCATAAGCCTTGTTAGGGGGAGGTTTGTTGTTTTCTGACTGAGAAAAACGCAAAATGGAAATAGTGGTACAATTTCATGTCTGGCAATAACAGCAGAAACTAGCAGAACAGACTAGGAGGAAATTTTCTCAGAGATATAAAAAGGAAGTACAGAATACTTGTGATCTGAAAGTGTTCAGTATTACATGGATTTTAAAACACAGCCTTCCACCCCCAGCACCATTTTTTTTTTCCAGAAGCACAAGACTTCTGACAACTCTTTGGTAGTTCCCCAACTAGGTACTCCTTCAGAAGACGTCTGAAGTCCAACTGAAATCACTGTTCACTAAGCTGGGAAGTTAAGCAGCTACCAATTTACAGAACAGGAAATTAAAGTAGCCATGAGGTTAAAATTACTTTCCCAAGTGATGCCAATCCCACAATGAAAGGAGGCGGTTGGAAATGACCACATTTTCCACCCCTTCCCCCACCACAATGCTGCCTTGCCCCCTCAGCTATTTGTGTCAAGGCATTTTTCCTGCAACATTTCTTTACCTATCAAAATTAATTTTCTTCTCACACATTTCTCTGTATGAAATTACTTTTTGAGAATGAATGCTACTACAAGATATGAAGAAATGGTAATGGTATCTTAAATTAAAATCTCACTTCAAATCTGTGTGACCCTAACAAAATGCCTACAAAATACCTTAGGAGCACCCAGAAGCATTCTTGTGTCAGTTTTTACCTGTTGGGAGCACCACCAAGAAAAGCGATCGGTTGCATCTGGGAAAGATTCCCAAATCACTCTGCTTCTAAAAAAGGGCTGGAAGCAGATGTCTAAGGAATAATGTAAGAACTGGGCAAGCACTAGAAGACCAAATTTTCCCAGTATTCTCAGCAATCACTGATTCCAGGGACTTTCTGAACCAGAGATTCAGTCTTTGCACTTCACATCCCTTAAGGGACCACACTTCCACAGGTTTGTCCAAGTCTTGCATGAACTGATGTAAGGCTCTGGCATCCACAACAGCAAAGCCGTCGGCAGCTTAGCTACACGCGGCATCAAATAACCCCTCCTTTTGTAGTTTAAAAACCAAAGTGTCCTTGTTCCATTTGATGTCCTTCAACTTCTGACTGGAAGAGACAGTGAGCAGTAATGTCATATTCCCACTATCTATGCCATTTGTACCACAGCCTCTCTGAGCTACTTTTTCCCAGGCAGAAGAGTCCTAGCATATTGAAGCTGCTCCACAAAATGCTATTCCACAGCCTCTTGTCTCCCTGTGCTCTGCTTCTTTCCACTTCACAATACTTGTAGTTCTGAATCTTAACATAATTTAAATTCCACTAGGAAAAATATATGCACATAAGAAATGAGGCACAATGACTTCTCCCAGCCTCCAGCAACACTAATAAAAGTGTGGCATTAACAAGATATTGATCAGGCTTTCTCTTTAAGTGCCCTTTGAAACTGTTTGATAAAATTCTGTTCTTCCGAGACACTTTACATCACAAGTTCAGAGTCGATGCCAAGGAACATAACAGTGAAACTTTTCGGGAAGTGCTGTGCTAATTTGCCAGAAGTCACATTATGTGACAGCCAGGGGATCAGCCCCAGACAGCACGGGGTTATGAAAGGCAGGTCCTGCCTGACCAACCTGATCTCCTTCCATGACAGGGTAACCCACACAGTGGATTAGGGGAAGGCTGTGGTTGTTGTTTACCCAGACTTTAGTAAAGCCTCTGCCAGTGTTTCCCACATCACCCTCCTGGACAAACTGGCTGGATGGTCCAGTCTAAAGAGAGGTGGGGAAGGGAGTTAAAATCCAGCTGGTGGCAGGTCACAAGTGGTATTCCCTGGGCTCAGTATTGGGGCCAGTCATCTCTAGTATCTTTGTTGCTCTGGATGGAGACACCAAGTGAACCCTCACTAAGTCAATCTCTTCTCCCAAGACATGGTTTAGTGGTGGACTTTGCAATGCTGGGTCGATAATCTCAAAGGTCTTTTCCAACCTACACCATCCTAGGAGTCTGTGTTTACTCCATAACATGACTTTGTAATTCCACTCTCCTACCATTTCTTGATTACATAGGAAAATAACATAAATCAACACGGAATTAACAATGTCTTTAAAGCACTTCCCTCAAGGGTGATTCATCTATGGTTGTTTTAACAGATTGCTTAATGTGCAGAGTGCCTCTCAGAAGATTGGAAGTTGATTTTCTTTACCTTCTGAAAGGGTAACAGCTTTATCTTTACAACTTTTATATTTAATACGGATATAAAAGTGGTTATCATTAAAAACAACAGTTGACTAGTCAGTAAAAATAGAAAATCTCCAGAGAAAACAGCACAATTAGGTATTTTAAATGACGGAATTCATTTTAATGGCAATCTAATGACTTACTTATGCAGAGCAAAGATATTTTACATGCTCTGCAGCAAAAAAGAATACCTCAGAACAATGAGCCATCCCACAGAATTCTTCAGGATTGCTACTGAGTTGACTGAACCCATGCAAACACAATTTTCCACACATGGAAGGAATACATACAGGCTATGCTGAAGTTCTGCTTATGGTTGTCCTTGACATTTTTAGATTGGATCCACAAAAACACAAAGACACAACAGAACAGAGTAGAAAGACAGCGGCATTGTCCACAAAGAGTCACAGTGGAGTGCACATACTTATTTAAAAAAGGAAAAAAAAAAAAGATAAAGCAAGCACATACATGCTAAATAGCAATTAATGAGTAGCCACTCATTCCGTTGCCCCACTAGGGGCAACAGAAATCATAATGTGTTCCTCATATTTGACTGTCTCTGGGGTATAAAAAAATTCAGCTATGTCCCCATTGAAACTGGGAGCATAGCTTATTCCTAAAAGGGCTTCTGTTTCTCTACCCAGCTGCCAGCATTCACACACAGAACAAGTGTATAAAAAATCATCTCCTAAGCAGGCCAGAAGCAGCAGGCAAAAAAAAACCCAAAGAAAAACACAACCACTACCCCTGACTTGTCAGACTCCAAGAGCTGCTACTTTTAGCAAAGCATGACACACTTCAAATCTCATGACAGAAATGACATATTTGGAAATCTGCTTTACTACTACTACTGAGCTCTTACCTTTCTTTTTCTAAACAGTGTAACAATGCTGTAACAAACTGCTTTTTGAGACACCTTCTTCCATGAGATTATATCTCAGTATTTCCAGGAACCTGTATTCCAAAGAAGCACCATCCCAGAGGTCTGCATCATGAACTTACAACCTCTGTTCTTTCCAAAGAAAAGTTTGTAGAAAAGAAGACAACATCATTATTCCACACATAGTCTCCTCTTGCTTTTTCCCACGTTTCTACACCAGATTCCTTGAGGAAATTCATCACCTATTTGTCACATTCCTAAATCCTGCATGTTGATCAGGAATATGCCTATATATATATATTGGATTGATGTCTTTGTGTATATGTATTTATATACAAAGAGTTTAACAATACCTAGTGTATAACAAAATAATTCTCCAAGCACTCATCTCAATTTTCAGAAAAGCAAACAAGCATCTTCCTTCTTATATGAGGTTCACAACATGATATATCACAGCCCTTTACAATGTAAATTTTAAGACACTTATTTCCATTTATGTTGTATCGGCAAATACGGAAAATGAAGTGCACAGTGAGACTGTAAATAAGCCAACTATATTTACATAATGTTGTAGTAATTTTTGCCAGCAACATAAGAAGCAGCAGGATTTTTGCCTAAAAATCACACACTGAGACCTAGCAACAATCCTAATCACTAAGTGGAAACCTGATGCTGCTGCCTCTTCCAGCTCTAAATCAGGTGTAGCAGAAGCTCCACTGTCCCCGGCCCGCTGCTGGGAAACAGGCAGGGAAGGAGAAGGCTCTGTAGGGCAGTTAAGAGCTGGAGGAGCTGCATGCCAGGGAAAGGGGTAGGAATTATGTTGTACAGACACTACAGAGGGGAGCTCAGGCCATTGCAGGATACCTAAGGACACAGGTACCCAAGGGCACAAATCTAAACAATAGGGTTTTCACTACTTCCACTGCTCATGGAGTAAACGTAAGAGCTTCTAAGTGTCTAAGAAGAGAAAACAAAATGCTAAACTCCAGATATTTTTAATCATCTCTATTTGAAAAATTCTCACAAGTGACAGCAAACTCCAGACTTTGTTCCTCATATGCTTACAGACACATGTTCATTTGTATATTGTAATAATCCACAGGTTGGTTAGCAGGGAGTATAATCGATTAAAGCTGTCTGTCCCCACCACCCCCAGCTCCCAATTTGCATTTAAAAGCATGGAGCCAGTGAAGATAAAGCTGTTAAAGACTGCTAGAAGCTTCAGCAAAGACATACTTACACCAATAGCTGCATTTTTCTCTTTTGTTTTCCAAACTGCATTTGGGGCACAGGTCACAACAAAAAAAGAAAAGGTGAATTTAACTTCTAATAAAATTGACAATGCCTGCTGTTCAGCAGATGAAATATTGCCCTCTTTCCAAGTACTTTTAGCAGCTGTATTCACACAGAAAGAAAAACCAGAGCATCTTTACAAATTGCTTGTAGCGCTGTTTGTAGAGGAGTGAGCTTTATTTTGTCCTGTGACAAGGCATTTACGTCTTATGGATGACTTACAGTAAACAGTTTATTTACCTGCCTTATAATGCATTCTGGCTAATGATTAAAAGGCAAATTAATGATCAAATCAATAGCTGCTTTCTGTATATTACCACCCCAATTCTTGGCACTATATACATGTGAAATACAGGCCTTTCCTTCTTACTAATTGCCCAGCTGCTCATAGTGGTAATAACATCCTGAAAAACAGACACACAGGACCCTTAACTAACTGGGAATATTTATGAAAGATGAGGGCTGTGAAGCATGGAACAGTTCCACACTTTAAAAAGCTGCAAAATATAACCCACAGGGCAAAAGTGAAGTGACCCAGTTGGATGTGTGCACACCTATGTACATACCAACAGATCTGATCTGGTTATCGAGGTGCTTGTTCTGTACTTTCTCAACAAGATAAAGTGCACTGCAGCTGGTTATGACTTTCTAAGTGTAAAACTGGAATTAAGACACACTCCTGGGCTACACTATAATACCGATTATTGTTTCTAGTAAATTATTTATTTGCATAGGAAGACAAACTGGCTCTAACAATTCTACGCAACCATGGTTAATCTTATGAAGGAAGGGGCAGAAAGCAGAAAAGAAAAAAAACAAAACAAAACCCACTCTGAGAAACACCTATTGGGAAAGCTCTAGGTGAAGTACACAGATGTAAATCAAGGGTCTGGCCTTTTCAGAAGTGGTGAATTAGAAACAGCAGGCAAGTCTTGTGCAACTCAATACCTGATTTTGCAATGTCTTGTAGCAACCTGGATTTTATCTGCAATTGTAAGGCAGACTTGCAGCCCCACCAGGAGAGCACAAAAGCCAGCTCTAGGGCATCAAGCCAGACAAAAGCCGAGTTTATGGTGGAACCCGCGCCACTGGTGCCACAGAAACAGGCCTGGACCCTGGGTATTGATTAGAGACCTCCTACTGTCTCACACTAATACAGAGGTGATTTTTGGCTACAAAGCACTGCCAGTGGATCTATTTGTGGATTTACTTGAACCCTTGGAAAAGAGAAGCGTTAAGAGCAAATATTTTGGTGTAATAGTGGCCTGCCCACAACAGTTTGCAAACAACTTAGCTATTATAAAGGACAGACAACTGTGGCTGAAAACCATTCACAACTGCTACCAGGAGTAGGTGACTGTATTTTAAATGGAATATACTTGCTATATGTGCTAACATATACAATATATTCTAAATTACTCCAAATCTGACATAAAAGAATCTGTGTCCCCGAAGGCAAAGTGGGGAAGAGTACAGAAGACATGCAAACATTTTCCCCAAACATGTAATATAAAAAAGGGCAATGTATTCTACACCAGCTCTCACAGTTCTGTTTTACAGTGATGGAGAGGTCACCTAGTCCACTTCCTCACCTACAGCAGGATCAGCTCTACATC
>NW_008238452.1:2988894-2998234 GCF_000691975.1 Corvus brachyrhynchos | reverse complement strand
ATTCCTGAAGATTTGCACCAATCAATACTGTCTCCCTAAGCAATCCACTACAGTGCTTCAATATTGTTGAAAATGGGAAGTTTTCTCCTTCCCTGTCTAACCTTTACCTGCTTTCCTGCAATTCAAACCTTGTACTTCCTGCCCTATAACTTCTGTCCCACAGATAACACCAGGGTCATTACAAGGAAGCCAGCAGTACCCAAAATTTATAACCACTTCCCTCCAGTCAGCTGACAGCATTAAAGAACAGGCTGAAAAGAAGAAAAATACAGGATAGACCCCTATGAAACCAACATGATGTGCTGTGTCAGTGTGAAAGTGAAGTACTGATATTTAAGTACAGTTACTACTCTCTTATTCCATGTAGCCAAACACAGTTCTGCCTTGCACATGGCCTGTCTGCACCAGTCTCATGCAAGCAAAGCCTTCCTGCAGTCAAGACGGCATTTATAGTTATCCCTTATCCACACGTCCTGTGACTCTTCTAAATAGAAGTTAGATTAACTTTATCAAAACCAAACCATGTCATACCATGTTAGTTGTTTTTCACCTCTTTGTTATCTCCCAGCTACTTGCAAATAGTTTGTCTGATTATTTCTTCTGGCATTTTTAATTTTGACTGACATGCTTCTAATTCCCCATGCCTTTTTTATCCCTTCTTAGATCAAGGCACTAAGTAAAAAAATTTTTCTTTCAACTCTGAATTTTCAGCAATCCTGATAAAGATAACCTGCCCTTTGAAGACAATAGGTAACAGTTTGAGAACATCTCACCTATTCTGTACTGGGTATCTGACTGGGGTTTTTGGTCTGGGCTATGTTTTTCTTTGATCTTACCTCTTTCTCACTAGTTTTATGATGTTGGCTGACTGCAAAATGACTGTTTTTTAAGAAAGGGCAACATACATGAGCACTGACATTTTTGCTTTCCTGCTGCTATCAGGTTTTTTTCCCCAAGGAACAGCAGACCAGGACTTGGTGGATACTGTCTTCTTTCTGCTAACGGATGTAAGGAGTTCTTTCTTGTAAAACACACCTCCCAGGAAACTTGATCAACGCACCTTGAACTCGCAGTCTTGACCTCATTTTTACATTACCCTTTCACTTTCACCTTAGGTGGCTGCTCTACATTCTTTCTGCCACCTTCCTCCTAGTGTTTAACACATGAGCGATGAGGAGCTTAGTTTCACTGAACTGGACATTTAATATGGCGCTTTGAGACCTCAGTGCTCTTTCCAGCCAATTCCTTCATTTTTCATTATACTCCTCTTCATCAGATCTTACTCACAGATCATCTGAGGTCAGCAACATCTCCATCTTTCAGTTTGCCTTTCTTTCTCTTTCCTTCCTAAGCAAAGAATCGTGAAATCATTTAGGGTGGAAAAGGCCTTTGAGTCCAACCATTAACCCAACACATGCATTTAGGATCATTTCATAGTCACTATCAGCAAAAGATTTCTTTAATATCCTCAGCTGATTTTTTCCAATCTGACTGAAGCTAATTTATGTCTCCCCACTAGCTATTATCTCCTCTTTGACATCAGAAGTATGGTCAGTGCCAGACTCCTGCTTGTATCATGCCTTCCCAGCTGATGTTTATCTCCTATTTGTTATTCAAATTTTTAACTGTGCAGACATTATCATCCAAATTCTATGCCATGGATAATGCCACTTGTTATCTTAAAGCAGCTTGGCTCACTTGAGCTTGCTGATTCGGTAGAGTAAAGCACTTACAATTTTACAGAAGACACAGTTTTGAGGTGTGGGAATCTCTCTTCCTTACCAAGGACTCTACTTGGACTAAGCAGGTAAACTCTTAGACTCACAAGATGGTCTGATAGGTAGTTGGTTTTACAGTCCATGAAAGATCAGGCTTACTAACAAACCCTGAAGCAGAAATCCCACATGCAGAGCTATCAGCACACATGGTATATGTATTTTAATCAGATTTTCCAGTGCCTTTAATTTCTTTACTTTATTCTAGAACTACAAGCAAGCATATTATGTACAAAACAAGCTACTTTTTAAACACATACCAGTTATACAAGTTATCCTGACAGATCTTTTAGAACACTGAACTCTATCTCGACTGTACACTAAAATTTCCAGTTCTGCTTGTTCACCCCTTACCTTTTTTCCATTAGTATAAAGACATCTAAGGCATTTGATTATTTCCTGGCTTACCTTCTTGTCTGTCCCATGACCTACATGACTAAGCCTATTTCCCCTCCTCCTCCATCCCTGGTTTTTGAGCTGTTGTCTAAGTTGCTGTTACTTATATTTACTCCTGGAATTCATCATCCACCAGGTTTTGCTTTAAAGCTCTTTAATTAGGGTCAAAAATCAATGTTTTTCTTTCTATTAAGCATCAATTAAGTTCTCAATGGTATTTTTTTCTGCAAATCCCTCTCTTTTTTTAAAAAAAAAGTAGAAGGTGTCAAAGAAAGTATACTTTGCATCAAATGCATGAGATGAAAGCATCAAATCAGACTCACTGAAAGCTATCATTAGTAGAAATGAGAGAATTGCCTATACTGCACCTTATTTTCCATACAAGTAAAGTTCGGCTAATAACTTACTTTGCAAATATTCAAAAGCCTGTGGTTGAAATGCAACATGTAAGAGTGGGGCACCACAATAAAAAAACAAACAAGTTGATATATGCAACAGAATGTATTAAAATTACAAGGTTAGTTTTAAATCATTTATGAAACCAAAGGCACAGGCAAAGGAAATATATTTTATATATATATAGTCTTTCCAGCTTTCCTTACAAAAATGTAACTTCAATAAGCAGTGTTATCTAGACACAGTACACAACAGAGTTGCAATTCTTGTAGCTTTATAGGCATTTGAATTTGTAGGTATTATTCTACATTTTGGAGATAGACAAAAATCCCTTTCTTTTTTTCTGTTTTTATTTATGCAGTGCATAAACACAGCTGAAGTAACAGATATTTCTTTACAGGTATATGACTGTATTTGCTGGCATGAGAGAAATGCTAAGCACAAGAAGAAAACTAAAAACTCCCAGATGAGACAGGTAGAAAACTGCACTGAATAAATTCAATTGTGTGGCTGTTGTCAGGCTATATGCTAGTTTACTATGCTCTATTATTCCACGACCATAAAACAGAATACAGTAGATTAATACACACAATAAAAGAGTCACCATTATTACTGCAGTTCAGTCTGACAATCCCCAAATTAATTAGATTTTCCTATGCCTTCCAAAGGGAAAAAAACCCAACATTACTGATTGGGAAGCAGGAAGAAGAGGAGCTGCAGTCGCTGTTTCAGCAGTAAGAGGCTCCTTCAGAACAGGGGGTTCTCAAACTGCCAGCCTGGAAGAACCAGGCTAAACAACAACAGACATTTTACAATCTTGGTAATTCCCTAATCAAGTTGCTCCACACCTGCCTATGTCATGCCTTGCCCACCATCATAAAGCACCCCACACTTCCACTGCTGAACTGATTGCAGGATTATATTGTCCAACCTCATTTTGAGAAAATCCTCTGCACAAATACCAGATGAAAAGCTGTTAAGAATTTGCCTTCCTAGGCAAGCACACTTAAGACAGCTTTCCTACTATGTTTGTGTTACCACATATCTTTATCCATCTTATTTTCCATCTTAGTAAAATGGACTACCCTAATGTTTATTGCACTGTCTTAGTTGAAGAGGCAACAGATGGAGCAGCTTTCATGTGTCCCATTCAAAATTATTCTCCCATACTCCCCAAAGTACAATTCACAGCATATGTTTCTCATGCATCACTTTGGGGCCTTATCAGTTATCTTGTGGCTTTGTTTTCTTCACCCCCAGCCCCAAGCAGATACAGTTTCCCTGTTTTGCCTGTATTCTCCAATTGATGCTTTCTGTATTTTCTCGACAATTTACTCTCAAGAAAACCACTTAGGTTAGCACCATGTAGACCTGATTCTATAATCTTACAGCACTGATGCATTTAGCTTTGGAACTGATTTTGTAGCTTCATATTTATTAGCCTTAGCTACAATAACCAGTGAGAGAAACTACATCTTCCTCTTCCTCCTCTCCTATAAGTCATACACAAATTGTTTGCTGGGGATGAAAACCTAAGCACAAGTTAAAATAGAAGAAAGTACTAATGAAAAAAGTATAGAAACACAGAATGATTTGGTGTTGTGCTGTTAACTGCTGAAGTATCCATCTGCTAGACTGTTAAATTTTGATAATCCAAAATCATATAGGACACAATTTCACTTAACACAGATCAGCTGCACTTTACCTACAAACAGAACTTTTTTTCTAATGTCCTGTTGAACTTTACTTCACGAAAGTGTAGAAAAAGGATGGACAGCTTAGTGTATCATGCTCACTATTGCTGCAGGAGAGTTGATGCAGTTAAACCAAGATTTGTTAATTAACTGCTCTAAGATGGAGATCATGCTGTAATCCCATTCTCAACAGTTTTTCCTCCTGAGGTTCATTCCTACCTGCCTGTTACTGTCATCTCTATATTGCTGGTATTTTCCTTAACTCATTTAGAACTCCTGAACAGTTTTCTCTTTCTTCCAGACAACTCCATGATGCTGCAAATAACCTTAAATAAGGTGCTGCCATGGCCCCTCCCTTCCTTCTCTCATGTTCTAAGATATCACAGATCTCTAGCACACAATTTGCATCTATGCACAGCCCGGCACCCACCTCCCCTCCCTCACACAAGCACCAGTATTACCAGCTCACACTAGGACATAACAAAGAAAAAAACCTAAGGAAAAGACACTGGTGGTTGGTCTGTGGACCTAAAGTCCACTCACATATGATCCTTTATTCCATCCTTCCTCTCACTCCCATCAATTTAAACAGCAGCATCCACAACTGAGCCAAAAGTCTGATGGCCTTTACCTGCAAGAGTTTTTGGTCCTCACTTTGTTTGAAGGTATCTACAAACATGTGACACTTGATTGCAATTGGTTTGCCCCTTTTACTTCATTATGTAAATTTCCCCAGTTGCCTTCTTATCATGATCTCATTTTCAGTTCTTTTTTCATGCTATCTTATCACATCTTGATGCCAACAAGCAGACCAGGAACCTTCCCACCTCCATTCTTTCCAGCATCTCCTCTGCAATAACTTTGAGCACCTCTGTACAACTCAACCCTTGGGTCAATGTAATTATTTTCTTGCTTTTTTTGCCTGATTATTTCTTTTTCAGCAGTCATTCTTCAATCACAAAGTGTCTTTGCATTAACTATTGAAAACACCCCTGCTCCTGGACATACACAGAAGATTTCTCACCCTTCCAAGTGTATTGCATGTATCATCACGAGCAAGAAACTGAAATCTCTTCAAGTCATTGCTTTCAGGAGGTGCTATTTCAATACTATCTTCTCCCAGTATATAAGACACACTAAGTCCTTTCTACTTCACCATCCACCAAATCCTTTTAATTTTTTCATTGAAAAAGAAGAAAGGAAAAGAAACTTAAACCCTGGCACAAGCTATGAACATGTGCATAGAAAACTGAAGGGAAGGGAAATAATTAACAAGTAAGAATTGCTATGAAGGTCCATCTAACTAAACAGCTTATAGGAAAACCTGCAAGGTTTAAGTCTGAGCCACACTGATTAAAGCCAAAATGTTAATGCCTATAGAAATAGAAGACAAAAAGGTCTATGTAAGTTGTCATTATTAAAATGCCTTGGGGAAACTTTCTTATGGTAATTTAATCTGAAAAGGTTAAAACCTTAAACGGTATTATGTTCAGTCTGTAGGCTGTGCTTCCATACAATGAAAGAGGAACATACAGCTTGCTCTTGCAGAAACACTCACTGCTGCTATGTGACCCGTTAACTCCACAGATTTAAGGGAAAAGCCTAAAGAGAAACATGCCACAAAGTACTTAAGCTTCAGGCAATGCTCAACTTTCTAATGGTCTGGAGAACGCCAGAATACAAGAGTTTCCTATGAAACCCAGCATCAGTTACAAGTCTAAAGCCCCAGTTACATGTAAATACTCAAAAAGCTCCAGCAGAGTCAAGATGCTCTCACAAGGGCAAATTTACCTTCTGCAACTTCACTTTCAGTTCAGTGGATTTCAGTTCAGAATTTTTTTCACTGAGCTGGAAAGACAGGCTGAGTTGGCAGATTCTTTTTAACCTCTTGTGCATGCTCTTACAAAAATAGTTTCTCATCTCACCCATAAATTGGTATGATTTTCAGTTGGTATCTTGCTCCATCATTTCTGAGCATTAAATACATCATAAATAAACAGAACAACTTGATTTTAACTGTAATGAGATCGTTTTTAACTGTAATGAGATCGTTTTTAACTGAAAACTCCTACTAAAAGGAGAACTCAATCTTCTAACAGATCAAGCTCTTCTGGGCTAGGGTCCAACTAACTTCAGAATTCTAGTCAAGCATAAGTGAAAGATGTAGGAATGGACAAAAATCTGGGGAAGTACAGAAGTAGAATGCTGCTTATTTACACATCTAAAACATTGGTAAGAAAAATTCCCTTTAGACACTGAAAGCTTTTATTTAGCTAAGGGATTTTTTAATGCCACATTCATTCTTAGGTATGACCTCTGAGGACAGACTAACAAACTGGAATTATTTAATTTCAAGTAGAGATGAAAGAGAATAAAGCTGTTTTCAAATACGTAGAAGGCTGTCCCAAAAAGGAAAGAAAGAATCTCTTCTCCATGTCTCTGGAGAACACCTTAAGTAGTAAAATCTTAGATTATAGCAAAAAAAAACAACTCAGGATAACATACAGCTTTTTTTTCTAGAAGAACTGTGAAGCATAAGAGCAGATGAAGCCAGCATCTTCAGTTTTTTCTGTCTGGTGAAAGAGATGCTGGACTTGATTTTTCTGAGCTCCCCTTCCAACCTTCTCGAGGTTCAAATCAGTCTATTGCACATTTGAACTTTACACTTGGTAAACGAATAAACACACTGGAGGTTTAATAACTTTCTTCTTTAAAGGGTCTTGTAAATTAATTTATCATGCATTCAGGTCCTTCTTTGCATGAAAAAGGATACAGTTAGTTTCTACCATTTATAGTTCTATAAAATTAAGAGAGACTGACAAAATCTGTATCTTCATGCCTTCCCTGCAACCCCTGGAGAGCAACAGCTCCCAAGACTGTACTGGAGCTCTGGAAGCAGAGGGAGAGGCTCTGTAGCAGCCCTTTCCAGAATTAAGTAGATTAGAGAAAGAGACGTAGATCATTCCCAGGCAGTCTGAGACCTGGGTGAGAAAAACCGAGTCATTTATTATCTATAAAAGATTAATACTGAATTAGTAATATCTTTTAGAGTGAATTGATAGAAATCCCAGCAGCTTTTGGGTTTCCAGTAGCCCAAGCACAGGTATCTGTAACTGTCTCCAATGTGCTGCCTCTCACTGTCACCTTTTCACAGCAGTCTCAGAACCTGGTGCTGCAAACTGCAGCAGAATCACATACTGTGGTTAATTCACTAGCAAGGGAAACTCTTAACTTTGTAGGGTGCAACATCAAAACTCATTAAAGTCAGGATACTCTTAATTCATCTCAAATTTACTCCAAAATGCACTCAAATTTTTGCAATTAACAATAAGGTACTCCATACCAGCAAAAAGCTCACTAGTTAATTGTTCAATAAAGCCTACACAATCCATTATAATTTTTATTATATTACTGACTTCAAAGACGGTACAAGGAGTTCTAAAAATGAACAGCTTCTTCACACTTCATCTGTTATCGTTTACAACTCAATGTCTAAATCTTTTCCTTCGTCTAAGCAAGAAAAATGCATTTCAGTACTGCAGATTGAAAGTTCCTGGACAAAAGTCACAGTATGTCTGCTGAACAAACCACTGTTTTTCTACGTTGTCAGACAAAGAATCCAGAACCTGAAATAACACTTGTTACCCTGTATCACTTAGATAGGAGTAAAAACTCTGTCACCTACCACTTGCAACTTTCTGATGATACACGACTCTTGAGGGAAAAGGGAAGAAAAAGATAAAAAAATAACTTAGTAACATGGAAAGTCAATACAGGTGAAGGGCTGGGGGGGAGGAAATGCTTGTTAGCATTGGCTGACGCTCAGAAGTTTTTCTTCTGAATTCTGCCCTTTATTTTTGCCCTTTATATTACTAGGTTTCCATTATATTGCCAAAGACACAACACCAGAGGCTCAATCCTTTGGAGTTCTCCAAGCAGGCAGAAGGAACTTTACATAGATCAGCTACTGGCACAGGAACTGCTGCACTTTAACGCTGTCCAAAGGAGTGACTCACATCACTCATACAAGGCTTTCAAATTTAATCAATGCAAACCCCTGCTTCAAACTTCCAGTCAGCAGAGAACCTTACATGACCTCTCACACCTCTTACAGCCAAGTCTACAGATATTTGCATATTCTAGAGAACTATAAAACTGTTTGGCTTTTTACATCACTTAACATTATTGGTCACATTAAACGACAAGGTAAATCTGTTGAGCACACAGAGATCAGGAGGTAGAAACAGAAGAAAAGCTGTGACAGTCTGGGAATCTGCAAAAGGAACCACTGCACTGAATTTAGCATCAGCATGCATAGAATGTGGTGTCCTTTCTGAAAAAAAAAAAGGATACTTAAGCTCTGGGGTACAGCTTCCCTATATTCATTTCTGGTAAAGAGGATGTAACATCAGTTTGAGAAAACTTCCATTAAGTTCTTATAGAGTCACAAATTCGTTCAGCAGCTCTTTCTGGTTTTGTTTTGTGGCTTTACTTCTTTTAAATTTCTATTTTTTTGGGTCTCTAAGTGGAAATCTGAATTCACAGCTTCGTTCTTTTTCCTGATGAAAGTCACTTAGATCAGACCCTCTCACAATAAAGTAGTTGTATGAGAAATACTTCAGTAATACAATTTTAGGATACTTCACAAGCAAAAAACACTTGGACATCACTGACCCAAAGTCAATACACGAGACATAAGGATGTGAAAGGTCTTAAAAGATTTGAAGTTCCCTGAAAAGACACTCAGAAAGAATGAAACTTCATCTGTGAGTGAGAGCAAAGCAGCTCCATCTGCACCAGGCTGCTGGGAGATGTGGAAATTCGCCTTTTATTTTTTTTGTGATTTATTAATTGCAGCAACACACCCAAGCAAAATTCAATATTTGCTTTAGGTTTGTACTAGACCAACACACACCAAAGGTGAGTTTGGTGCAAGTCTAAAAACATGGTGTTATTTAACACGTTCCACCTCTAAATTCTCTATCCCAGGAGCTTTGGTCTTGGGTATCTTTCAAACTCAAGAGCAACGGCTGCAAATGAAGCAAGCTCTGCCTCCCACCAGTAATCCCAACTGCAGCA
>NW_008238452.1:2983625-2988879 GCF_000691975.1 Corvus brachyrhynchos | reverse complement strand
CCTTTCCCTACTGTCTGAAGGTGTTTAATGTCATCTCCTCTGTCTGAAAGACATAAACCAGGAACATAAGGGAAATGCCTTTCTGCAGCTTAGTTTACACAAATTTCAGCATTGTCCACAGTTTGTATCAGAGTTCCTCCATGCCCTCATGGCCTTGGATAAGTGGTATCTGCCTGTATTCCTACCAAATCACTGGAAGCATAAACTTGCTGCAGCAAAACCAAAACAACCCTGGAGACAGCATTGCAAAATTTGGGTTATTCCGACTTTAACTCTTCTTTATGAACAGGGAAGAAGAGCCTAATAGACCTTTTGAATTAAATTCTCTGTCTATCACATCATTTTCCCTTAACTTCTGGTGTCTGTAACATCTTTGTTACCTTCTGCTTTACTTTCACTGAAAATTTGAGTGAGGGTTCAGCTCTCTCCCTGACATTTAAGGCTGCTTTCTGCTCCAGCACTGAGTGCCTGATAAGAAAAGTGCTGTAAGTAGCTGTTCTTTCTCTCAGCTGTCAGTGCAGCAACAAATGCAAAATGTTAAATACATTTGTCTAACTCAGCCCTTCCTGTTCTTCAAAACTGCAAGATCTGCCCCTGAACGAATTTTTAGGGCATTTAAAGCTTATAAATGCATATGACATTTAAATAGCATGAGAAACTCTGAGGGTCATCAGTTGCACATGTATCACTATGACCATCAGGACTGCTGAAAATCTATTTAAGAAACATCCTTCAGGAAAACATGTCACTATTTTAACTAACAAACTTTATATTGTTTACAAACTGGCATGTTACAAGACATTAGGAAGTTTTTCTTTCTTGCTATTTCCAGGACAATTAGCACAAAAATAGAGTGGTGTCATCTTGTTTAGCACTTATGAAGAGAAGTCTTTCCATTTTAGGCCATTGAATACATGGCTGGGTCTGGAAGAGCTGTGAAAAGCAGAGCAAAAATTTGACAGTGCCTTTAAAGAAAAATATTTCCCCTCTTGTACCGAATAAACTAAAAGAAGGCAAAAATCAATGGAGCACTGAGACAAGCACTTTGTGCTTCTTCAGTGCCTTTACACAAGGGGAGAAGCAATCTTATCTGACTGTTAAGTCTTCCTAGAACTCATTTCACATTACAACGACTTTACCTTGCCATAAACACACCAGAGCAGAGGACTGAAGCGCTCCGTGGCAAGTCTTAGAAACCATGGAACATCCTAAATTACAATTTTGTTAAAACATTTCTTGCATGGTTTATGTATTAGCAAAGGTTCAATTAAACAAATGGCTGAGGTGTTTGATGGTGGGAAGGGGCTTGCCAAGTGCCTCTTTGTTTGTGGACAAAGATTGTATCACCCAGCAGAACAAGCTCGCGGTGCCGCTGTCAACAGCCACCTCCTGGTCCCCTGCCACAGTGCTGAAAACTTGTATTCCCAGCACAGCACCTTGTCTCCAACACCTCATCTCCCTTAAATCTGAAACAGGAGAATGAAGACCATCCACCACAGCTGCTTTTGAGAGCAGGAGATCAGGGTAAGTGGGAGCAAGGGGATACATGAAGGGTGAAAAGAAAAATCTTGACTGAAGCTGTTGTACTACCTCGTAAGAATTTTTAGTGTAGTAATAGATCACAATCATTGCTGCAAAATTTGAGAAGGAAAAGACTATTACCGGATGTTGTGCCTATTTTATTTTTCCAATACAAAACCAAGAATGCTGTGTATTGACCTAAATACTCAGAACAGCCCATCATTAAACCCCGTGCTCATAAAAATCAGTCTAAAAAGCTGAGTCTGACTAACCAGTATCTCTTACATTTTATATTTCAGTTGCATTTTTGTCTAAAGACATTTACCTAGCTCCTGTTCTGTGCAGTAAGGCAATCAATTTTAGAACAGAGGAAGGATTCCAGCTCTTACTTAGAACTTGCCTGTACTAAATTAGTAAGATTTCCCTGTAATAGACTTTTAAACATAAACAGGCTCTTACTCACCAGATTAATCCACTTTCATGATTTTAAAAGACTGCCTGAAGCTAGATGGCCAGTCAGCTATTCCATTTACAGACACTTAATTGCACCCAGTTTTTATTCATTAGAATTTAAGAGGGCTTAATACCTCTGAAATTAGGACCCAAATAGCTGTTAGAAGTTGCATACTCACTTAGCAGCAAGCAAAAATTCCAGAACTAGTCTCGGTTTAGAGTATTTGTTTTAAGACACTACACTGAGAACAATGTAGACATGCATCCTGTTTATTCAGCAGGCAAGGACATAATGGCCATCAGAACTGGAAGGCTCCTTTACACCATTACGACGATAAGAGCAAGCACTACAGTTCAACCTCAGTACTCGTCTCCCCAGTCTTAGCAGTCAGGGGGAAAAAAAAATAGAGGAATTTTTTTTAATACTGCAAACATCAGGCAATAAACCCTCAAGTACCACAAAAAGTTACACCACTACAGAGTACCAAAAAATTTCAGTTTAACCAATATTCCAGAGGAGTTTTATACTGGCAACACAATCAACTGGAGCTGTGTTGATGAAGATAAGCCTTGTCCTTCACGAATTTTCCTTCATTGTGACTCAAAGGAATAAAGACCAATAGACACACACTGACACACGGGCTGTGCTCAAGATTGTACATTGTTCTAAGTAAATCTATGGATATACACTGTTATATACATGCAATATATCCTTTCATATGTCCTTATCCTCACAGAAACAGAATTACCAGTGACATACTCCGGAGACTATGGTTTGTTTGGGAACACTAATACAAAAAATCTGGTTTTTTTTCCATTCAGCTTAGATAGCTGACAAACCTCTTAAGGGGCAGGGTGAACCCTCTTGATCAATTTCTGATCCCCTCAACACTCTGAAGTACTTACAAAAGAAGTAGCAATAAAGATTTGACACAATCTGTGCATATTGTCAGAAGTAACATAAGGAGTTAATTGACATTTTCCTACCACATATTTTTAGACAAACATAAAACTGATGTGCTGGATCAGACCCAGAGATCCATTAGCCCAGTCTCCTC
Organism: Corvus brachyrhynchos; assembly: GCF_000691975.1. Taxonomy (NCBI): domain Eukaryota; kingdom Metazoa; phylum Chordata; class Aves; order Passeriformes; family Corvidae; genus Corvus; species Corvus brachyrhynchos. The sequence goes on along the minus strand of NW_008238452.1, from coordinate 2,985,847 downwards.
TTAGAGAGAGGATGTTATTGGAAGCTTTTCCAAGGGTCCTATTAGGTCTGTTTCAGGTCTGTGAAGGACAACTGCCCTACCTTTATGGCACATGGAGACCATGGACTAGGTATTTTCCACTCTGAAGTCAGTTACTTTCAAGTCTTTCCAAAACACCCAGTTACATCTGAGGGTATTAATATACAAATGTAAATAAATTCACTATTAATAATAAACTTTGTTTTTAAAGTGAATATTTATTTATGTCAGCTATAACGACAAAGTTAGATTTTTCCATGGTAAGTCTGTAAGCTCTGACAGAGATAACAAGCCATGAAACAAACATGTTTGGAACTATCTGCATCTTAGGCTCACTGGAAGGAAGACCTAAACAGCAGATTTTTTTTGTTTATTTTGGTTTTGTTTTCAATAGGTTTTTTTTTTTTTTAATTTTTTTTTACCTTTTAAATGCTTCAGCAGGGTTCCTCTCACATTCCCCGGGCTGCAACAGACTTTGAATAGCAGGATCTCTTAGTTTGTCCTCATATCCCGGGATCAGTCCACTGCGGCATATTTGTGTGACTAAACCTCTAATAAAGCCTCCAACACAGAGTGTGTCAGAGTCCTGGGCCCTGCAGAAATGGAAGGCCAGAGCCTGGCGATGTAAGCCTCTTTGCAGGTTTGCAGGTGAGCTTGGCCACAGTAACTCAGTGCAGAGAGCTGTCTTCCCACTACCGGGGCCTCCTACCAACAATACACCCCAGGCAGCTCCTTTCCCAGAGACACCACCGGTGTTATTCCCAGAATTTCCTACAAGAGATGGTTTGTTGGCAGCACTACTGCCGCAGCTAGCTTTCTCCTGGAGGCAGTGCTGAAGCTTGTGGAAAACCCACTCCCTACAGTAAAACTGCTTTCCCTGCAGCAAGCTGGTTTGAGCCATCTTATAAAGCTTCTTCTCTTGGATGTGTCATAAGCTGCAGCACATCTTCAACATCTCAGGAGCAGGGAGACACACGTTCATCCGGCACAGGACAATCTTGTGCACAGAACTCGACACAGGTGACGGCGACTGGCCACCCTTCCTCGTAAAACTCAAGAGCCTCTTCTCTGCAGGAAGGGTGTCACTCCATCTGTGCACCGTGCTGGGATCAGCATGGCACAATCACAGCTCAGCTGACATCGTGCAGGGGCAGCTGGTACCAGCCCTCAGCAAGACTTCTGGTGTGGCTCACAAGTTCATGCAGCTCCATGGCTGCATCTGTGGTTTAGGCAGTTGTGTGTGTTCCCAGTGTACAAGGGAGACAATACATCTGGAAAAACTTGAGGGAAAGCCAACTTTGCAGTGTATACTAAATGCCTTTCAACTCTAGGCATTAATCTCTCTGGATATACATACAGAAAAAGCTGTCCATAATAAAATGTTTCTTCTGGGAATTTCATAAAAAAAGCGATTTTTCTTCAGCGTACTATATACACACCACAAACGTGGCAAGTACCCCTGACTAAAGCAGCCAGTCTGGACAGCAAGCTTTGCAGACTTCATACAACTGAGAGAGTGTCTGAGAAATGCTTCACATTATGGTTTCTTATGGAATACAGGAGACGGGGGAAAAAAAAATGTTTACAGCTTCTTATTTCAATACATTCGTAGTGTCTTCTTCAGGAACTTGGATTCTTACTGAACCTGTTCTCAGGTATCTCAATCGCAAGATGTCAGAAGAGACAACATCTTCCCCTAGAGCTCTGAAATAAAGGAAGACAGCACTTTTAACCCTACATGCAAGTCATAATTCAGTCAGCTGCAAACGCAGACAACAAAGAGCAAAGTCAAGGGCTCGTATTCCTTATTTTTGCTAATACTGTTAAATTAATCAAAAGAGCCGTTTTAAAGAAAATTTGTTGTTACGAGGTGTGATCAGCCACATGCAAAAAACCCAACAATAAACAATGAGCAGATATGACAGTGGCCTCAAAACCACAGCAAGTCTTGCATTTTCTCCCGAGGAGAACTGAATATATCCCTTCATCCCAGAAACATTCCTCCTAGCGAAGCTTCATCACCGAATCCTCTCCTCACCCCATTTTCCTCCTGCCGGCTGCGGGCGTTTTTGGGAGTTTGTGTTGCAGGGCAGCGCTGCTCCCCGCACGCTTCTTTGTTCGCGGCAGCGGCGCCCGGCAGCCCGGGGTCACGGCGTGACACCCCGCGCCACCGCCCCGTGCCCCCGGCGGCACCCCCGCACCCC
>NW_008238452.1:2910299-2982902 GCF_000691975.1 Corvus brachyrhynchos | reverse complement strand
GGCTCCTCACATTAAAACCTTTTTTGACTCTTCTTTGCAAGCGAAGCACAGACCTCAGAGCTTTTCTCATTGCCTTTTCTCCTTTTTGCCCTGAACTGGCCCATTTCAGGCAGAACTCCCATTAATTACCCTGACAGCCTCCCCAGATAGTAGCGCCAATTCTGAACCTTTTCCACCTTCCCCGCCTTGCTTCTGGGGATATACAGATCCAAAAATCGTGTTTCCAAGACTCTCAGAGCTCCAAGGGGCATCCCCCATCCTTCCCTTATGCAACATTAAAGTTGAGCTTTAAAGCTTGAGCTTTACAGTTTGTGGGTCCCTACAAACCCTTCGAACAGGGGACCTTAATATGGAAGAAACCAGGCTAGAACTTCCTCCAGGACAATTTTAACACGGAAGAAAACAGGATGGATCTTGCTCCAGGACACCTTTACGAGGCCCTTGTAAAGCCCCTTCCACTCATGGCAACAAAGCAACCACTCTCCTCCTTTATTTTGTCTGTGACAGAGCAAGGGAAGGATTTCCATTAAAATTTGCTCCCCTCGGAGCTTGCTGCATTAGCTATGATAAGGCACTTTTCCATCAAGGATCAAGGTCTTTACAGCTGCTAAATAGTGCCTTCATTTGAGCATGGCTCTGTATGGTTTCATACACCAGGTAATTACAGTATTGTGGAGTACACACTGAATATATCCATAGCGTACAACGGAGCGATTTAGGGCCCTTCAAGGAGCGTCCCGGGATTCTTTGCAGGAGCAAAATGAAAAATTAAATAAATTCAGTTGGTGTACTGAAGAGCTTAGAAAAACAAGTCTGTCTGCTTCTGAAAACCAGTAGAACAAGTTTGAAGCACCTTTGGAAGCAGTGAATTACAAATTCGCAGAGCAATTGGGAGTGGGGGAGAAACAGAAATAAGATTAGTAGTAAGAAAATGTGTGGTTGTTTTGTTTTGGGTTTTTTTAAGTTTTCTGACTTGGTTGGGTTTTTTTAACCTTACACTTTAGGCAAATAATCTTCTCTAGGCTTGTTTTTTTCCCAGCTGCACCACCCTTCCATTTCGAAATGTTGTGGAAACTCAAGACTCCCAAAACTAATGCTAGTACAAGTTCAAGAGACTTTGAACTGTAAAATATTTTCTTTTCTCTTTTTTTCTTTTTTTTTCTTTTAACAGTAAAGGGATAGAGACACATAATGGTTGGAGTGATGGGATTGCAGCTCTGCTCTGCTGAGCAGGCTAGAGAAAAAACAGAGGTTGACAAAGAGAAAAAAATGTAAAAAGCCCACAAGAAATAATTGCGGGTTCAACATGTTAAGAAGCAGATCTTGGCACAAGCATTAGACTGGTAGGTGACCCAGGCAGAAAAAAAAGGAAATTGGACAATGATGAGATGCAGGGGAAAGTGCAACTTCTGCCTTTCTGATGACCAAGACACAAATGAAAACCCAATTTAGATGAAAAGGCCCTATCAGATTTCACAACATCCTAGTGAATATAGTGAAGCAGGTGGAGTAACAGCATGGTTTGCTAAAATCAGATATTTAAATGTAAGCATGATGGAGTTATAGATAATAACTGTGAAAATACTTAACCTTTCCATGCTAATACATAAACCCTACAACAAAACAGGTGACAATAATTTGATTTTAGCGTGGTACAGAGGACACAAAATAATTAACCCCCTAAAACTAACTGGTGGGTGCTGCATCTGAGCTAACTTTCCCTTCAGGATATCACTCGTACAGCTGACATCAGGAGTATGAAATACTTGTTGGAATTACAAAGGGAAGAAGGAGAGGGGAAGGGAGGGAGGAACAGAAGTTGGAAAAAAACGTGGCAGGCCTACGGTATAATTAGGCAAAATGTTGCAAAGTCCAAAGTATGACCTTTCAAACAAATTTCAATGTACAACCTAAAGGTGAAGGTTGGGAATGGCCTTGCACTGACCGCCCCCCCCCCCCAAATTGCTACTAGGAAGCAAAAGCATATAAACACTTTCAATGATAAATCCTTTTCTCTAAAAAAAGAAAAAAATCTGAAAAATAAGTTCAAAGGGTTAAAAACCCAAGGTTGTCATGAAGAGGCACAGCCGCTTCGGCTGCGATCTTTCATCTGTACACAAGAAACTAAGACCCTGAAGTCAACCTTCAAAAGCAAGGGAGGCATTTTGTTATCGAGATTATTTGCGTAATAGCTCCTATACCTAACGTGACAGCTCAGATGACATCATCCTGGTGAATTATTATAGCTAAGGGTCAGATATTTCTGATACAATTGTGCAATGTTGTAGTTAATGAGACAGTATCAGGATAAGAACCAAACCTTATTTTTGTGGTTTTGTATAACTTAGTTTGACACAGATAGCAAACAAGCCACGATCTAATTGGCTGCAACCTTGCAGGCTACAAGACTGACAGATAAGGCCTAAAAGAAGATGAAACAGAGCAAAATTTCCTATCTGAAAAAAAACCCCAACAAACCCCCCTCTATACTTTTAGTTTCAGTGGTCTGAAGCTGTGGGAACCTTCCTGGTTAACCTGAGCCACACTGAGGCACCTGATTTTAAATGATGGGACATTTGTGTCATGCATGATTCTAGGTATGGTTTTGTACTTACTTAAATGACAGTTAAGGCTAAGAAAAGAGGAAACTTTTAGTAAAAAGACTGCACAAAAGTTGTAGCATTAAGAGGTCTGCACCAACATTGGAAAAACCTGAGGGGGTGGGTTAAGCAAAAATCTTTTATGCTTTCCAAATGATTTGCCACGTATTTTGCAAAGTGTTAGGAAAGACTACTATGTGCTTTTCAATTATTTCAACAGTTTCACTACGATGTTATTTGGATGTGAAAGCAGGCAATCCTGATGGATGAGACAACATAATGGATCACAATGAAGAAGGCAGCGTGAGGCTGATCCTTGAAGTCATCAAAACCTGAGCCATCCTACATGTGTACACAAACTTCTGTTTGCTTTGTGTGTAGTTTGGAGCACTGTTTCCAGTTTGCCTCTGTGGTGTTTGGTGCATGACTCAGCCCTTGCGGGTCCCGTGGTCGGGGTGCACGCATGTCCCAGCCAGCTCGGAGCCGGCACTGCGCTCAGGGGGAGCGGAGCTGCAAATCCTTGTGAGCTTGTCATGTCTTGGGTAGAGCTTTGGGCAGGCAGTGATTCACATCCAGAAATAAATGTTTTGCAAGGGTGGGCCTGAGGTGTGATTATCTACTTAAACACGGAGTAGTCATTTTAACTACTTTTGTAACTTTTGAGTTACTGATTTTCATGCATAATTATCTTTTAATTCAGATACTTTCATTCTCTGACAGGTAAAATTAGTGAGGTTGATGGTAAATAAAGATAGTGCAGACTTAGGATAACATCGGAACATTAACATAAAAAATTTTATAATTTCCCAAGCAAATAGTGGAAATCTTATCATGAATTATTCAGGCAAAAGCATTCCTCTGATACTGATGTTTCAGGTCTTAGTCCTAAATCTGTCTAGGGTGAGATGCACTTTAGTCTTGGACCTGTCAGTATCATATGTCTCCGCAAAATCACTTGGAAGTCTTGTACGTGGGTGGCCTGTGTCCAGCCTGGCACCCACAGCCACTTTCCAATCCACATGGTCATCTGTTTCTCCAGGTCAGAATCCCTCAGGTCCTAAATGATAGTGCTACAGGGGCTGGATGTCAAAGGCCTCAGAAAGGGCTGGTTAGTTCTTATTCACCATTATGAGATTCTTCAGAGTCAGCTGGTCACTTAGTCACATACTTGGGAATGGACTCCAAGAGGATGTGCTTCCTGAGCTTCTCAGGAACTGAGTTGAGGCTGACCATCTTGTTCCTTCTTGTCTTTTTTAAAGAGGAACATAATGCAGGTTGGGTTTGTTGGTTTTTTTTTTCCTACTTATCAGGGACTTGCACTCACAATTTCGATTTTCAATAGATGAAGGCAATAGTGTTCTTTTACATAAGAATATAGCTAAGAAGCATAATAGTTCCTTTCAGCTCTTTCCTCACCCTTCCTCATTACCAGGTAATTTGGGTAGGAGTACTATCTATCCCATCTATTGAAACTGGATCTCTGTGAACAAAGGATGAAAGAATGATTAAGTTGAAGCAAAATTAAACAAAAGATCTGAGATAGGATCATGTAGTGGCTGGAACACTTGGCCAGGAGAGGAGGGAGCTGTATTCACATTCTCCCTGAAAAGGAAATAGTTCCCATTTCCAGGCTGACAGCATTCATTTCTAGGTCATTACAGACCTGCCACCACAACATAATCTAGTTGCATTTTGGTAGAGAAATGGCTATTGTGCTTTGGGTTAGAAAAGACAATTCTCTGTTCCTTGATACACAAGGGCCGGGGTCTGTCCTGTAGGCACAGAAAAGGGAAAGCAGGAGGTTTGCATCCACGTATCCTCATCCTCTGTATAAATACATGTGTGCATTGAATACCCAGCGGTGGTGGGTGTTCATTTTGCAGCTTAATAACAGAATTAAGATAAACTCTAAAGAACTGCTGCCCATGCCTGGAAAACATAATTTGTATCACATGTACTTATAACTGTGCTTATATCTGCTCCTATGTGTTACTACCATCCTGTTGGTGCAATTGCTCGTCACTGCTACGCTGTCAAGAAAGACACTCTGCCAGATGAGTGTTCAAAGTAGGGGACCAGTCTAAATGCTCTGCATTCCTTCTGGAGTAGCTTTTTTTCCTGTTCTATACTGACATGAGAGCACCATCCTCCCAATATGGCGCTGGGATTGCACACTAAATTTAGTCAACAGGCTTGGAGGCACTTTTATGCCTCTTGAGCGAAACCCAGGCATTGGCTTTAAAGATTTGCTGCTGCATCTTATATATATATATGTGTATAATACACACACACAAATATGCATTTACACAGAACTAGGAAGATAGGAGTCTTCTGATTAATAATTGATGCTCAGCCTCCAATACTTACTGGGCAAGGGTTTAGCTGGGTGTCTGGAAAAGGCATTGCAATTTTTAGCCAGCTAAACCAAAAAAAAAAAAAAAAAAACTCAACCAACTGCTTTTAGCATCCAAGAAATGCATGTTGGTGTAGTGCTCTGGAGTTCTGTGGTCTGTCCAGCCTTTGTCATTCCAATCTCGAATATCTCTGTGCATACAGGACTATGAATCTGCTTCAGCTTCCTCCTACCTTGAAGTAACACATTACCCAATATTTGTGCAATGTGAATTATGGTAGAACATCGCTATTCCATTTAATAACAGTTGACAATGCACAAGGTCAACCAAAATTAACACTAAAGCAATGATATTCTTGAAAACAGGTGCTGCAGTTGATAACTTGTGCTGTTGGATGGAAATATAATTGTCTGTTTCTTGGGAAGGGAAGAATTTAAAAAAAAATCACTGTTAAGTGATGGCATGAAAATGTCTGTGGAGTAGAAAGAAAAAACCCCGCAGCAGTAAGTCAAAAGAGAAAACTAGATCATGAAAGTGACTTTTCATGTGAGTTGGTCTAGAAGTATAGGTATGAAAGAAATTATTACATTCTTAGGCAACTGATTCTTATGTGAATATTCAAAATAACTATGATAACGAAAGATGTTGTGCTGGCACGAGATTCTGTATAAACCTAGTGAAACTTAACAAAATATTGGATTTATGCGACATGTGAATAAGCTGTGAACTTCGGGAAATTTTGTGTGCAAATAACATAAGTACATACATATATATATATATTTCTCACATAATCTCAGTGTTTTCGTCAGTCTGTATTACAGGTGGTGTCTGAACACTTGCCCTGACCTGCTCTGTGATCTTGAGCAACTCATGTCACCTTACCTGCTTCTATTTCTCCATCAATACAATAAAAATAGTAAGTCTTTCCTATCTCCTTTCTTATGCCTGGTCAAATGGCAAGCTAAAGTAAGGTTTGCCAAAATATTTTGTACCACTTCAGAAGCACAAGATAGGCATAAACTTGCTCAAACCAGCTACATTTGACTGATGTGATATTGAATCAGCACAAACTCTTCAGGCTAAACCAGAAGTAATAAATAACCAAAATACTTTTTGTTGTATATGCTCTTATAAACTTCTGCTCTAAGCCTGTAGTAGCTCAAAAGCTTTTATGTGAGCAGGCACACTGTGGTACTGTAATGAGTCATTTTAACACATTTTCTCTGCATCTAGTTTACCCTGGCTCAAGAGTTTCATGGTATTTGTGAATTCATGTGTTTTAAACACTACACTGCAGTCCTTAGGTAGGCAAGCTGCCCAGGTCGGTTAGCACTGGCTACTGCCCTTCTGCCATTCTTCTCAATTTGTGGGGGCTCTGCAAATCATCACTTTAGAAGTGAGAAAATGGCAGGATTTAATTTTGCCCATCCTTTTAAACAAACTTCACCCACACAGGGAGCAGCCTGTTTCCTGTGGAGCCAGGGCGGCATCCTCCCTTCCATCGCTTTACCTGTAAGAGTACTACATCTATCAAATGCAAATTTGGGGTTATCTATAAGCTCAGCTTCCAGAGTTATCAGCACTTTGGAAAATAATGTGGATTGCAATCATGCCCATCTTTACTCCTTAGCATAAGGCATGCTCAAAATAGCAAATACAGATCCTCCTTTTTTATGAGGAGAGTCAAGGAACACAGAGCACCTTCAAGAGCTCAGTGGGAGCGCTGGAGGAGCCAGGAGCAGAAAGAGCAAGTCCTGGTGGCTCTTGCTGGCAAAATTCCTCATAGGACAGCTCTGGCCTTTGCCCCTGCAAAACTGTTTCAGCAGCTTCCACTGCTCCACCAAGGTCTAGTTGAATCATCATACCCATTGCTTGCAGAATTATTTTTGTGCTCACAAAGTTAGTAAATATAAACAATCAGCATAATCCTTAAAAAAAAATTGCAATATAAACTCTATTTTTTTCCAGGCTGAGGCCACTAAGCTCTTTGAGAGACTCAGAAAATAGAATTATTCGTGACAAATTGTAATCAACAGGGGTAAATATAAAAGATTTTTTAATCTGTTTCACTGCATCTATGAAACCACTTGATTAGTCCCCTTCTAACACATCTCTAAACACAGATGAGACATAGTGAGATGAGGAATTTTTAGAGCATATTTTGGATAAGTTTGCTTAGATTAATTGCAGATCTTCTGAATCTAGAAGAGGCAGCTAAAATATACCCTTAGAAATGTCCCATTAGACTTTGAAAATAGAATGAGAAAGACAAATTAATGTTGATTGAAAACCAGCATGTGCATTTTGTGTGGAAGTGAATTTAGTTTGGTCATTAGTGTCATTTGATAAGCAGAATTTCATTCCCTTCCCCTAAATAAGAAAGTCTCTCTGTTTTTCATCATCCAGACTGTTTATTCTAATGGATTTTAGGAATCAAAAAAAATTCCTTTAAAAGGGAATGAAAAGGAAAGAATCAAATTATGTTTCCTCATGCAACACAGCAAAATAACTCAAAACTTTAGACACATACCTGCATCAAAGCAACTAACTTGCTGTTTTCCCACATGAAAAAAAAAAGTCAGTGGTTTATGGACTAAAATTGGTGTGTCATCATAGGAAAACCAGTTATTTCTGCACCTACCAAACACATAAGCCACGTGATTTAGTGACACTTCAGAAGGTAAAGGTAATTCAGGAGGGATTCAGAAAGTACATAAAATTCATTCAGGGCAGATACTAAGTTTGGGTATTTGTTGACTGTGCCTATGAAATGTATCATAAGCCACTACAACCCCAAATAGTAGTAGTAATACCAATAACAGCAACAGCTTCCACAAATCTCCTATTTTTCAGTAATTGACGAAAAATTCCCCTAAACTGACAGATGCAGACTTTGCCAAAGGGGTTTGGATTTCAGTGGCATTTGGTTTGGACCAGTCAGTGTCAGTGAACCTGGAAAACAAACATGATGATCGCTTTGAAAGAGCTCTGAGTGTGATGATGCATTCCTGAGTATCTTCCTTTTTCACTATTAGCTGGTCTCCTACCATTCAACTTGCATTACCCAACACCTTTCTCTGCCTTTTCTGCATGGCATTAGCACACTGTAGAAATCCAAAATGAAGTTAAAATCTAGGACACGAGATCAAAGGGTTTGGGTGCTTGCTGTTTCCATGCGTGTGTCATCTTCATAAAATCCTGTTAATGCTCTTATGACACAGACAATTGAAATGGAACCTGGGAGAAGAGGTAAAGGCCTGGCTTAGGCAGCAGAGAATTTATGGCTATGGAATACACTGCCCAAAAAGGTTAAAGGATATTTAGATGTAGAACAAGACTCATCTTCTTATTTTAGCTTATTTGGAAACAAGTCATATAAAAAGGTCTGAAAAATACAAATGGAGTTGAGGTTAAAAGAGTAAAAAGCATGGATTTGATGATACAGTTCCTCTGGAAAAAAAAAAACAAACAAAAAAGTCTATTGTTGAAAAGGTGTATTCAATTAAACAAATTGATCAGTCAGACCCATTCACTGATTTATTCATTTAGGTTGGAAAAGGCCTTTAAGATCATTGAGTCCAATCATTATTCACTTCCTTGTAGGTGAGCTCCTGAACCTGCAAGGAGACTGGAAAAAAAGCCCAAAGTCCATTTTGCTGCATAGTCATAAGCAGCAGACGAAAAGCCAAAGATAAACTGTCAGCAAGGCTCTACTCAGTTTCGGCAAAAACCACTCCAGCACTTTAGTGCTGAATATACTTGGAAGCATTAAGAGGTGGCACACAGGACCTTGAAACTGAGGATTTAGAAGAGAAAAAAAAAAATAATGGAAGGATTTAAGTGGATTAAGGGGGTAATGGGACCCAGGCAGAAGGAGGTGGAGATAACTTTAGCTGTCTTGTAAATGAGTAGAGGGAGAGATGATAAATGGAGTTCTGAAGCCTCCACAGATTAAATTATCTGGGTGGGAGTCAGGTGTGAATTGCTGGAGAAGTGCAGGGACTAAAGGGATTTTGTATTTGCTGTTGCAGGTTAAGTTTCCCTTCAGGTGACACAGTCAGTGGTGGAAATGCTTGAAGCTGTGCCTCACATATTATCTAAGGCTTGGGGAATAATTCTCAGTGTGAGAAGGAACCTTTAGTGTCTCACTAGAGACTTGGTGAAGTGAGACGGAAGGGCAGCACAAAAATCAACCTTGACAAACGTAGGAAAAAGTCATTAGTCACCATGGCAAAGACAATCTTACTATAAAGGAGAGGATTGAAAGTAGTCTGAAAATAACTGAGGAAGCTGCCTGTACAGCAGATAGACATGCACTAGAAATCAGAGTGTATCCATGGCATCAACAGCTTTTCAATCTCTTTGCCGAGAGCCTCATTTTAAAATACTTTTGCAACTGTTTTCAGATTAATCTGTGTTTCTCAAGGGGTAAGAATCCATTTGGTGCCTGGGACTCCACTACCGCATCTGCTGTGTTTTTCTGCAGTTTTTAGCAGCTATTTACTTTTTCCCTTTCACCACTAATCACTATTACTCTTACAGTAAATCAAAACAGATTCAAGCCAGGTTTATCAGCAGTTCCGTCAGGTTTTGTCAGAAAAACAGAAAATAAACTCAATGATTTTCTAATTAAGAATGATGAATTATGGCCCTATATGGAGCCACTATATTAACTACCTGTATTAAGACACTCATTAATGGCATTGCCATAATAGGAAAACAATCATTTTTGTCCAAGTGTTCCAGATCTCAGAAATCCCTGAAAGTCAAGGAGGTGCCTTTAAGGAAAGTCAATAGCTAAATGTCTGTTTCCAAGGACTTTTAGACTTGTCTGTGTTTTCTCTTGCACTATATTCACAGCATTAAATTCAGTGGAAGAGGATTAAGTATTTTACTACTAATTCAGCATCTTATTACTGGAGGTAATAGCATTCATGTGTATCAACAGCTTTATAATCCTATTGACATAAACCCAAGTTAGATGTGAGCAGTACACAAGGATGGTGGGGACTGCAGCAGTTGCCTAAGCAAGGCTCCATCCTCCCATCTATCAGAAATATATTTTTCACTAATTTCATCCTTGCATTTTTTCCTTGTTCAAGCCCTTCACCTGGGCTGGTTATGTTTTTAGTGTTTTGCATTCCCAGCAGAGGGTTACCACCACTAAATCCCCGAGTAGCTCGTTAAGGAGCTGGCATGATTCTTCTAAATGTTCCTCAAGATCCCCCCACGCCACGGAAAGTAATTCCCTCCCAGTGAAATCAAATTATATTTAATCTGGAAATTTAATTACACCACTGCAATAGGTATTTTTTGAACGCCATAGATTAGGCAGATTAATCAGATGCGCGGGAGGTAGGCGGTTGGTATTAATAAAGCAAAATTTGTTTGCACTATATGTACAGACAGTTCTGAAACTGCCAGCCAAAGCAGAAAGAAAGGATTTGCCTTGGTGCTGTTAATGAGAAGTAGATTAGTAGAAGCTGTGCAGTTAAAACAAAAAAAACTAAACCAGCCACCACTGTAAGCCAAGCAGAGGAGTGCAAAAACAGTGTTCATTTTTAATACATACAGCATCACTGACTGCTGACTGACAGCTTCAGTGTTATCTCACTGTAAATGTATAATAATTAGTTGGGTAATTTGGCTTTCTGAGGAACATTATTAACTCTATTAGAATTACAGTCAACTCAGGAAATCAGATTCCTAAATACTCTGAATCCAATGCCTACTTTTATACACAGCTTTTGGGAGGGAGCAGGGATAACAAGCATAAGTGGAGTTAGGAAAATGCAACACAAGTATTTTAGAAACCCAGACTTTTCCTTAGCTTATGGCTGAACTGGAAGTGTTTCCAGCTCCAGAATGGGACAAGACCCCAGTATGAACTCATTCCTTGTCTGGGAAGCAGCGTGCAGTGGGAACTGGGAGCTGGCCCTAGACACCGCAGGGAGAGCGCAGCGGCAGCAGCCCTCGTGGGTACGGAGTCAGAGCAGTGTGTGTGTGTGTATAATTATATTCATGTTCTGATTATAGAGCCAGATGACTCCAACACATGTTGCTGCTGTTCCTGGGAGCATAGAAAATTTGGACCACACCAGTTGCCACAAAAATATGTAATGGCTGTCATCACACTGGTTTGTAAGCAAGGCACATTGTTACCTCCAGGAAAACCTACTTCATTAATAATAACATCAGTGTGACATTTCCATTTAATCCTAATGGCTTCATAATTATTAATTACTGTCACTACAGAAGCAAAATCCCAGGGAAGGTGGAATCTCAGTCATATCGTTCTTCACAGTTGCCAGGTATTTTCAGATTACTTTATCCAGGACCAAAAAAATAATCATTTAGTCATTATTTTTGAGAAACAGTCATTATTAATATAGAAAATATGAAAGAGTCACTGAAGATTCTTCTGTCAGCCTTAAAAAAAAAAAGACTTATAAACACAATTTCCTTTAAAAAAATGTTATGACAATTTAGTTTATTCAAATCACACCTTGAAGTTGTCAGTGTGTTGAGCACACACATCAAATAATGTTGTTCAACTTTGGACTAAATCCTGCTGAGTTAATAATTAAGCATGATCCTATTGTCAGTGAGTTGCAAATTTATATTCTATTGCTAATAGCATCTATGCTAATTTAGATCTGCATTCTCCTATTTAAGCTTTTGGTACTTCAAATATTTCATTTAAATTATTGAAATGAAACCAATTCTTTGTTTTAATCCAATTGTTGTTTCACATTATTTGAACTGTGCTCTTTGCAATTAGGAAAGATCCCATTTAGCAAGTGAAGGAGAAAAATCCAAATTGTCCTCCACATTATATAATTTTTTAGAGTTAGTTTTTCAAAATTACGGGATACTTTGAGAGGAAGGATTTCTGATGCATTTCAAATGTGTCAATATTTACACCCATTATTGGCTTTGCTCTTTTTTGCTGCATTAAACAGATTCTCTATTTAGAGGAGAAGGTGAAGCAGAGGGGATGGCCTAACTCCCTGTATTTTTCCCCACACTGAAGAAATGAGCCAGATTACAGAGGACAAAGATAAAAATGGATGAAAAACGGATTAAGCTGCACATATTGTGCTCAGTGAGGGAGACTGATAATATATAAATGCCATAAATGCTATTTTTTAATAAATGTTTAATATTAAAATTGTCTTTTTTAGACCTCTTTGTGGAGATGGCTTTGAAGAATGGCAGCATTAGCCTGAGGTAACCTTCACCTAAGTTTCAAACTTCCACTGATGTTATTTAGATGTACATTTGTGCCAGAAGAAGGCATGTAAATACAGACATTTAGCACATGCTTATCTACCCCACAGAAGTCTGCCTGTGATAACCCAGTTTATTATTATGGAAGAATACCATGGATTACTTAGACACCTATTAAAAATTTGATCCTTAAAGCTCAATTGCTTTCCTTTTGGTATTCAGTGCATGCAACCATTCAGATTTACACATCATAAATATATTCATATGGAAAAAACACTGTAAATGTTACTGAAATGTAGAGCCCTTTAATGCTTCACTTAATATCAAATTTGTTTTGTCATGGTCTATTTATAATGCAAATAGGCAAACTTTATAAACTACTTTGAAAGAAAAAAGATTACTGACCAGCAAATCTTTAGATAAGAATGAGTGCCCCTTCACATACCCACATCAGCACTGTGAAATTGAGAAATGTTTCTGAAGCAGCACTCGGTGAACACCAACACACCTTTGTTAAATAGATGCTGATAAATGCATTTAAATGCTATGAGGATGCCCTGCAGCAAGGCGGGATACAGCAGTGCAGCGTCAAGAACAAGGACCTCTGCAAGAAACGTGAGACTAGAAATGCTGTGACTGCTATTGAGGATCTAGGGAAGCACTTTGAGGAGTCACAGAGACCTCAAACACAGGAATATCTGGAAAGATGGGGTCTATGGCCATAAAACCACAAGCATGTTACACGTGCGTCCAGGCAAGAGCAGTGTGCCAAGGCTATTGATGTACTGAGGATCTGTGCAGTTAGAAAATTGACAGGGGAGAGAAGTTAGGAAGTCTTGATAGGGAAAGGTGAAGTCTCTACTATAGGACATGAGTGGAATAGCAAAACTTCGCTCTAAAGGTGAAAAACAAGTGGTTAGTAGTAAAAAACAAGGTCCCAGAACGGAAGAGTTTAATTACAACACCAGCTATACACTCTGTAGAGTTCTGGGACATGGAAGACAGTATAGCAAAAAGGAGGGCAGTGTAGGCTTTAATTAAACACAGAGCACAGAGCTGGCCCTCTAAATCAATCATTATTTCTTGGAGGCAAGGACAAGTGCAGAGCCGTGCAAACGTGTGAAGAGAATTTTGGGTAACAGCCCTGCAGATTTCTCAGAGGAAAATGCTTTGACAGATGCCGAGTGGGACTACTTCTCCTTATGCTGAACCCAAAGGCAACAAAAAATTAAAATTACTTCACGGCATCCAAAAAAAGTGTAAAAGAAATCTTGATGTGTAAGGCTTAGGGTTTATTTTTGCCCCAGTGAGGTATTGGAAAGAAGACAGACTGATAGTCTGATTCAGGTAAAATTCAAGACATCACTTTGGGCAATTCAGTGGTTTGCTTCCCATAAAAAGACTGATTCTCTTGGTCATCTTGCGTGCTTAACCACAATTAAAACATTGGTCCAACTCTAGATGCAGTTTAAACATGCCTACATCCATAAACATAAGCAGGAACATGCTTCCTGGACTTCAGCCAAGGATCTTAGTCCAGTGCCTTAGTGGGAAGTGGTGAAATGCCAATCTGCCAGAGGATGAGAAAGTCTGCTCACTATCCTTATGCAAAAATCTTATCTGAGCAGAGTTCCTGGTGATAAAGCAGCACTGGGGCTTTGCAGGAGAGCTGACAAAAAGCATTTAATTTTAAACCCTGAAACAACAGGTTCTTGGCCACGACACCTGTAAATGCCTGTTATTTAAATGGTGGGAAAGGGAGCACCGTGAAGGCTTGTTACTTGCCAGTCAAGGCCTTGCATCTCCCTGTTTCTTGGAGCTGTATTTCTGGTCAGTACTTCCCATGAACCTTGTCCTAGCATAATGTGATGACACCACAATCAGAAGTATCCAGCGGCCCATAACTTGAGGACACCAACCATGACAGGAACAGGCTTTGGGTGGGGGAGCAGATGAGACTGAGACAAGACAAAATAGTTCTGGCAACGACAGCAGGAGACGGGATGGATCCTGGGAGATAACCATCCAGCTCATAGATTTAGGATTTGTGAGAGGCTGTAGAAATGAGAATGACACTGACCTTCAGTGAATCCAACAGAACTAGGTCAAAAATGTGGAAGATTTCAAATCCACTGTGACTGGAACACAATCTTTGTACCTCCTTCTAGTTCTTGTGAAAGAACAGCTCCACTGGTGAACACCTTCAGGATCAGTTTCCTCAGACAGGTGTGTCTGTACCTCTAGGATGAAAGTTGCTTGGTGCTTTCTGAACTGATCAGAGGGATAAAACTGTTATTTATCCACACCCATATTTCAGTCAGGAAAGGTTATAAAAATGTGTACATTTAAAATCTTGCCAGCTCTGCACAAATGTATGGCCATTTATGAACATGAAGTACTCTAAGCACATAGAGCGCTTAGATGCATTCTTAAAAATTTGATCTGTTTGTAGTAAAATGAACCTTTTGTTTCTCACTGACATGAGTCCCATCTCATGTGAGTAACTGTGTCCAAAAAAACAAAAAAAAAGAAAAATCACCATTTCTTTATCTGTATGTAAGAAGGCATCTTCTATATTTAAGGTTTTCTATGTAGTATCTGACATGGGGTAGTGGTATGGCAATAGTTGCTCACAATTTCTTTGTTTATTCATGTGTCTGGTTGGCCGCTCAGCATTGATGTGCATATTTAGCTGTGGGAAAGAAGGAATTATTTCACTGGACATAGAGCTTAAGTTTGGAAGACTCCACATTTTCCAACAGAGCATTCTACAACCCATTTAACTGTGAAAAAAATATTTGGGAAACCATTCAGCTACTTCTGGGACATGCTAAAGTCTTTACTGAGGGAAAAGACCTTGAATCAGACATCTGGAAACAAATCACTCACAACATGCCTGCAGCTTTGAAGCAAAATGCGTGGTGAGGTTGGAAGGCAGGGGAGAAAAACGAAACCTCAGAATGAGTTTCCCTCTTGCAGTCATCAAAACCTCGTACATTTAATTTGTCCCAGTTGCTTTGGTCTGCACCAGCAGTGAGAGGAACCCATGCTGAGGAATCCCCCATGACTGGAGACAGCCACAGATGACATCACATCTCAGTTACAACGATAGATCTTCCAGGGCTGCATTTCTACTCATCTGATGGCACAGATATTCCTGCACCTGCTGTCTTCCACAAACATTTTCCATTCCCTTGGATGAAGTATTCTCTTTCAAACCTTGTTTTCACCATAGGGAACAGAGCTGGAATGCAAAGCCATCACCTCTGGTCAGAGCTGTAGCTGGGATGCTCTGAGGCAGCCCAGACCTGCTTGGCTTTAGCAAATGTGGTGTGTAAATACTTTAATAAACATACTTTTCAAGACAAGTGGCAAACAGTCTCCAGTCCCAATGAAAATAAAAAGCAAAGCATACTCCCCAGTTTCACTGTAAATAAACTAACCAAAGCTAAAAACGAAGACACACAGAATTCTGTAGTATCAAACAACCATCCACAGAAGACCAATAGAAACACTTAAAAGCATATTCGTTCAAGAATTGCTTCGTTTTCTCCATTTGAAAATTAAAATGCAAGATAACCCATTTACTCTGAAATAATGTGTTAATGTGACTTACTGCCTTATCAGAGGTTCTTATGATAAATATCCTTGGATCTTGACCTTTCCAGGATTTCAAGACTGTACTGAAATCTTTTGATTACTTTTTTCTCCCCCAGAAGAACTGAATCCCCTTGCTATGGTGCAGCATGTGAATTAAGCCTCTCTTACAACTATTAGATTTCTAAAACCACCATTAGACATGGCAGGGTTTTTTTTTTTTTTTCCAAATAGTTGCCAAACTTTAATTCCAATAAGTGTGTCATCTAATGACATTATGTGATGTGCAGTGGTGAAATGAGCTTGCTAAACCATTTTAAATATGTTAGCTGCCATAAGTCAGGCTTTACTGGTGTGGTTATACCCAGCAGCTTTTAAGGGGTAAAGGATGGGTAAAGAGACTAGTTTTTGCCAAGGAAAAGCTCCTTTCTTCCTAAGGAAAAACTCTAAATGAGTAGGAATTTGTAGAAATAGTTACACTTTTCTGCCTTTCCCCTCAAGTAACATGGGACAAAAGAGTATTTTACAGGAATTTTGTTACATTTAACTGAATATTTTTAAAAGCCTTTTCTTTCTATTTATTTTAATGTCTACAACCTCCATTTTTAACGGCCTGGGTTTTATGAGTTAACTTGCAGAGACAGGTGATTTAATGCTATTATATGGTACAAATCCTTTTTCCAGGATGAAAGGAATCCCCAGGGAATAATGGAAAATTCCCTTCCTTCTTTCCATTTGTCCTGTCTCTGCAACAAGATAAAGTTTCAATTTTCAAAAGTGTCTCTGAGAATACCTATGAACACATAAGAAATTAATATTGCACACTGATACACACTTCAAGAATTAGGTATTTTCAGTATTTGAGGGCTTTTATAACTTCCTGGGGCATACTAGAAGGCCCACTGGACAAGTAATTCAGAAAAAGTGTTTTGGGATACAAAAAGCCCCCCAGAGAATGGATTTTCTTCTCTATCTACAAAGCAAGTCTTGAACATGACTCAGGCACTTAAAGTTTGATTTTTAATAATCTTTCTGGCAATAAACTGTATTACATTCAACAGATGGTTCCATTAAAGTGGAGTAAGTATTTTATAGGCAGTTGTAAGAACCATCTGTTAGGCCTTACCCCACCTCAAACTTAGAGTAATTGAAGAAAAAGGATATTAAATATGAGAAGTTGAAGAGTCACAACAAAATACAAGGTAATCAGTTTTGCTTTTTCCCTGACATATATATATATATATGTAAATAATTAATAGAACAGATTTTCAGATGTACCAGTCTGAGTGACTCATATGTGTGGGTACAACATTGCTGTTAGCAAGAATTTTTCCTGCTTCTTTCCAGTGCTGTGAGAGACTTTTCTCTCTCAGGAAGATAGTAGCAGAGTTCTATAAACCATGAACACCTGCGACCTTGCCGAGATTTGTTTATGGTACAGTAGGAAAATATTTTGACAATGGATGTTTTAGGATTTTAGCCAATCACCCCCAAGGGGTGGCTGATCCTTTGACCAATTAGACTATGAAGGAAAAAGTCTATAAAAGAGTTTGTAAAATAATTAAATAAATCAATCTTGCTGCACCATTCCTGCCTGCTGGATCTCTCCTCTCCTCCCTACCACTGCGGGATACCATAATACACGTGAAAGGACCAAATTAAACATCTATTACGATATACTTCTCACTTTTGGTCAGTCAGTATGTCAAACAAAATAATGTTCATATTTCTAAACCCAGAATTTTAAAGAAGTTCTTATTTTACAAGGTGAAATTTTGCTGTCAATAATAAATTAAGAGCCACAAAATGTTTCAAGCTGTGTTGAGGTAATCTGCAGGAGCACATCAAAAGCAATGAAGATTCTTGAATGTTTCTTTTCAAGCAGCAGTACAAGGAAGAAAAAAAAAAAGCAATAAAAATGGAAGCAAAAAACTAAATCCAGAAATATCTAAATGGTTTGCATTTTTTCATCCTATTGAGAAACTGCCTGACAAATCACATTCTCAATCCATTTGCAAATAATCCCTAAAAGGGTTAGAAGGGTTAACTTGTGGAAGCGGTATCCTGTACATGATGTAAACCAGATGCAGGTACATTACTGACTTATTTTAAAAGAATTTGGTGTTTCGTATTATCTAACATTTTCTAAACATTAAACAGAGTTTAAAAGATATGAGTGAATCTAATGTATAACTGGTAAAATTTCCTTTACTTTTTAATTACTTGCTTGCTCTGGTGTTTCTGTGAGTCCCATTAAATACTTTGTGCTCTTCCATTTTCAGAACTACCTGGCTGAAATATCAATGATTAGGCTCTTTTTAAGTGAATATTTGCTGTTTAGAAAAGTTACTGTCTTCAGGAGGCAAGGAATATTCCTTGCTAAAATTATTACCTTTTGATTAAAAAAAAATTGCTAACGTGCCACAAAAAAAAAAAAAAAACAAAACAAAAAAACAAACAAGCAAACAAACAAAAAAAAAACCAAACCAAAAACCCACATGAAAAATTGTCACAGTAATTTTTTGAAAAGTCTTATCAGAAAGGTTAAAGAGGACAGATTATATGTCACATGACATTGCTTCTGATTCTTTGGCTGTCTGAATCCATGCTGTAAATCAGAAAATTAGCAAAAATTACCACAGTTACATGTCAGAGGACAGCAGGAGGTGTGGGGTGCTCCTTGCCTTGCCCTGCCTGCAGGGCTGGGGCAGCAGTGAGGGGAGCTCACAAGCAGGAGGGAAAGCTCTTCTTTAAACTCCTGTTGTGCCCTGTCAGATCCTGGGAAGGACAAGGAGCCCTTGGGCTGCTGCAGCTCCTCGTGCTCGAAGGAGAGTCAGCCCTCCCCTGAAAGGATCAAGTCAGCTCTTTCCTAACAGGAGTATTCCAGGCAGGAAGCGATGCCATCAGCTGAAGACAGGCTGGTTTGGTAGGTCCTCCAGGTTCAGAGAGCAGAGATACGCATCTCAGTGCTCATTCCTCACTCTCCCAGTGTCCTCCAGCCCCTGGTCTCCCCTGTGCCCCTGCAGCATTTTTTAGGTGCCTTCCCAGGCCTGCTGCAGAGGCAGCTTTTGGGTGCTGGTGGGAGGCACAGCTGGCTCCGTATCTGCACTTACATCACGGGTCACCAGCCTGTGTACTCTGTGCACTTCCAGATTCCTTTGATTTGCCTACCTCAGATTCAAATTGGAAGCAGCTTTCCATATGCTGGCATACAAGGCAGGAAGAAAGATCTTCCAGGGGAAGGGCTGGTGGCAAAGTGCTGTCATTCTATCCAAAACATGTGAGGAATGAGGTAATAGGGGCTATTCCTCCCACTCCCCGCAGGATTTCATCAGAACTGCAGCCAGCTGAAGGGATTGATCTCAAGCTGCAGCCCTCTTGGAAGGTACTCCAAAGAGTGGGAAATTCATTTACAGAAGAATTAAAGCCTGTTTCAAACCTCAGCACTTTCCAGTCCAAGCTCTTTTGGCAGCTTTTTCTTCCTAGAGTCACACAACCAAAATACTTTTCCCTGATGGATGCAGAGGGAGCTACTAATTACATATTTTCTCATTAGTTTTACCATCTATTGAAACACAATCATTTACCACAGGCATGGGTGTACTAGAAAGCAAATAAAATTGGTGTCCACTGGTTCACCTCCTGAAGAATGGGGAACAAGCCAGGTTCTGAAGACTGAAGTGTTATGGCAGGGGAGCACAGATTTAACATTAAATTATTAGAAAATCCAGGTCAGTGACAATCTGGATTGTCACCCTACTTCACCATTTACAGCAAACAACAGAGCAGCTTTCAAAGTCCTGTTTTAAATATTGAGCATCCCCTATGGGCCTTTTAGTCCATCTGACATGATTATAGAGTCACAGAATGGTTTGGGTTGGACAGGACCCTAAAGCCCATCTCATTCCAACCCCCCTGCCAGAGGCAGGGACACCTTCAACTATCCCAGATTGCTCAGAGCCCCATCCAACCTGGCCTTGCACACTTCCAGGGATGGGGCAGCCACAGCTTCTCTCGGCAACCTGTGCCAGTGCCTCACCGCCCTCACAGGGAAGAGCTTCTCCCTAATCTCTGAACTAACTCTACCTTCTTCACCTTAAAGCCATTCCCACTTGTCCCGTCACTACATGGCCTGGTAAGAAGTCCCTCTCCTGATCTCTTGTAGCCCCTTTAGTACTGGAAAGTGCCCTAAGGTCACCTCAAAGCCTTCTCCTCTCCAAGCTGAGCAGCCCCATCTCTCCCAGCCTGTTCTCATATAGGAGGTGCTCCAGGCCCCAGTCACCGTCACAGCCTCCTCTGGACCCACTCCAACAGATCCATGATGTCTGTCTGACAACTGCTTTTCGTTTCTCTACTTCAGACAGGACAAACATTGCCAAGAGGGTTAAATGGGTGCTTCCACTCAAGCGTAAAACCTCAAGCCATACAGAGCATTGAGCAGCAGGACTGCTGCAGCAGTGAGTGTGGGGCACAGCAACCAGGCCTCTAAAGCTCTTTTTTGATCACATACACACCCCTCTCTTACTCCTGTACAACACTGAATCAGCTCCTCTGCATGAAAGAGCTCAGCCTCTATTTACAGAAACAAGTTCCCAAAATTTTATGAGTTCCAGGTTTGATACTTGCACTTTCAAAACCACAAAATATTTTAATTTCTAAATCTCCGTGGCTCCTTTTCAAAAACTGTTCCTGATGATGTCCCATTGATAGTGTTTTGTGTTAGGAACATCTTGAAAGAAAACAGTATTTGCTATACACTTTCTGCATGCTTTTGTCTTTGTACTAATCAACCATCTGCACCCACAATCTAGATATTTTCTCTCTCAAATTCTTTTATCATGTCTTATGGTTTATTCAGATGAGCAAATGATGACATTCACCTCTGAATCCTGCTTCTTTTCTAGGTGACCTAGCAAAGGGTTATACCTACATAAGGTTTTAAGTAATCCCTGGTTTGATTCACCAGTTCATGACATCCGTAGATCATTACTTCATAAAGCAATTTATGACAATAAGATGTTCTCCATTAGCAAACACAAGTCAAAGGAAAACAAAACACACACAGAATGAAAAAGATCTTAAAGCTACATATTTTCCAGACAAAAGATGGGAAGATCTCCAGTGGAATCTTGATTTAATTCAAGCACTGGAGACTGCACAATTCGGGTTGCTATTTCTCTCTTTCATACAAAGTAAAGCCTTTAACCTGACCTTGGAAAAAAAAAAAACAAAAAACAACCAAACAAGAACATCTAAAGAGGCTTTTGTCCTGTAGAACACAAATAAACAAAATTTCCTATGTTGTGATTATTTTTCTCATTAGTCAGTCTTGCCTTTAAAAATAATCAACAAAGCCATAACTTTTCCTTTGATGCTTTGGAGTGAGAAAAGTAATGACATCAACAATAATTTGATCGTGTACTACTCAACATTAGTCTTTATGTGGCTTGAATTTGCCTTCAGCACACTCCACATTCCAAAGAGTCACTGCAAGGAGCTTCAGAGTTCAGGCAATGTATGGATTCCAGAAAGCTCTTCCTCGTGCCAGTAATGAAAGGAATTTTTTCAAAGAAGCATGTGGCAAATGGCTATTCCCTTGGAAGTTCTGTAAGGTTTGAGGTGGAGAAGTTGGACTGTAGGATTTATCACCTTGAACATCAAGAAAACTTTGTTCTGATAGGAGCTTGTTTAAAGGTCTTTTTTAAGGAGCTGCCCTAGTTTAGGAAGTCGGGCATGAGATGCTGATAAAACCTTCATGAAATAAACTGTAACGGTGCTCTTTGAGCTGAAATTGTGTGTAGTATAAGCAAAGCCACATTAAAACCATTCAGGGACAGTAACTTATACAGTCAGCATGTAGGACTCCTCTGCCATCTACATAACATTTAATTTTATCTTATCTTCAACCATCCTACCTGGAATCCTTAACCTGTGAAGCCCTGCACAATAATCTCATGCAAACAGAAGAAATTAAAGAAATCTGAGTGTTTCAGATGTGTTGCCCCTCTAAATCTGAAAGCTCTCTCAGTATCACACTGGGATTTCATCAGGACCTAGAGTTTGCCTGGATTTATGGAATACCAGGTCTTGGATCCAAACAAGAAGTACCACCAGTTCCCCTGCCAGTTTCAGCTGCTGGGACTTACCCACCTGAGGGACAGCAGCAAGTTCCTTATTTCCTGACAGAGCTAAACTGAAGTGATGCACCACCCTCACATCCAGAGGGAAAAAAACCAGAAGCTTCCAGAGACAAGATAGTCAGCATGATGCTACAGGAGTACCAAGCAATAAATCAGGAAGAGCCTTGGGAGCAGTCATTGCTCAAACCAGGACTAAGGCCACAACTGGGCTGAAATACCCCCAGGGATGAGGGGCAGGGGGGGTGCCAGGTGAGGTTGTTTGGGCAATTTATACCTATTAGTGACCTCATGGCTAGGAAGGTGGTCTTTTAATTATATGATTAATTCTAATCTTCTTTTAAAGTTTTGGACTGTTTTTCCAAGTGCTGTAGTTTTTGTGCCATCCAGTGTGTCTGCTCTGGCCCATCCAGGAAGCAATCCCAAGGAACAACCCAAATTTCCACTGAGTTACTCATCAGCCCCAAGTGTGTGGAAGCCACAGAAAAAAGAGCAAAACACAAACTGCACCTGTAACATGGGTTTGGTGTTTTCAGCCCTTTTTGTGCCCCACAAGCAGTTTCTCCAAGACAATCCCATGCATTCTTTTTTTTGCGTCTTCAAAATTATTCTGGACTTTTCTGACTGTTTTCTTCCAGAGAGTGGCTTGACCCCTAGATAGCGAAGGTGTGCTGCAACCTCGAAAGGTGTAAGGCAGTTTAAAATGGAAGAGATTGCTTTATTTATTGTTGTTTGTTTATTTATCACCAGTCTTTAGAAAAGCCTCTTTGTGCTGTCATGGCTTGAGTCAAGGCATTCTTTGCTTTTGGCAAAAAGTGCAAGGAAATTCCCTTTCAAACTTGACACAGGTCTAAGTATGCCTCTTAAAACTGTCAGTAATTGGATTTTATTGCACAACAGAAATGCTCTCAATCGTTGTCTATTTACTGCCTTGTAATTAAACTTCATGAAAGACACAAAAAAATGGCAAATATGAACAGCTTAAATTTAAGTGGAATAAATGATGGATGTACTCACACAAAACCTCTAAACTTGTACATTTTCTTAAACAAGATGCTTGCTTTTTCTGTAATCTTTGGGGGTTTTTGCTTCGTGTTTTGGTAGTGGCTGTTTATGTAGCAACATTAACAGACACTTTATCATTCTTCTGATTTTAATTACTCCTGACATATTTTGTTTAAAATTCCACACTGCTGTTGTAAGACAGTTTTACTGTAGACACTGCTTAGTGATATTTCTCCCTGATGAAAACATCACAGTTAGGGGGCCCTTAAGGTCAAATATTTCCTGCTGCAGCTCTGGAAGTTCAGGAACTTCCCACCACATTTATTAGTGTTTTGTTTTCAGATAAACTTCCCACAGAAAAAAAATACAGGCCTTAAAAATTAACTCATGATATGTGTTCAAAAAAATCTTAAGGGATACTTTAATGAGGAAAATTGGCAGGAGGACCACAGAATAAAATAGCCTGCAGCTAGAAAAGGTGATGTGAGTTATTGAATCCAGTATTATATTACAAATAATCCCATCATCGATCTTCCATCCCCTTAAACGTGGTGAGGTGTATTTGTTGGCAGATGCAAGAGAGCAAAAGGGGACAGGTTTGTCCCTTTGTCAGCTCTACTGTGAAATCTTTCAAGTTTCTCAGTGTTCTCAACAGTTTTGAGGACACCTGGGTCCATTTATTTCATCTCAAGGTCCTCTGAGGATGTTTTGCTGTATTTATAATACAGGAAAAATGTTTTGTCAAAGGAGCTCATTGCTTCTGCTTTCTGAGGAAAATCAAATTTCATTTCACTGGACATTCTGCATTAAATGTAATATTTTGTGGTTTATATATATCTGCTATGGTCACCGAGATACAGCTTAGAGTGTGAGGTGAGGAACATTCTTTATTCTTCAGCTTGGAGGCAGAAGAAAATAGTGGGGCAGAAGATGGGGGCAACGAAGGCTAAAGGCACATTCACATCTGGAGGAGAAAAAGGCTGGAGTCTGGTCTCTGCTTCCAATATGCCTTTTACATTAAAAAATAAAAATAAAAGAGCCTCCACTTAGAGGGATTCATATTTTTGGATAGATAGATAGAGATCCTAACTCACAGATATTTCATTCCTATAGTCTGTCATTGAGAATGATATTTGTTTTCCTGTATCTTCATCCACTTGAAAGGCAAGTCCCTTGGCCAAGGCAGTCATTTAGAACCTGTCTAAAGCTGTTTGAACTCCCTGTGTAAAGAGAAATGTCCAGGAGACATGCATTTCCCTGAGCATAGGCAATTATCTTTGGATGGGAAGAAAATCCTTTGGAGGCACTTTTGTGCATGGCTTTCTGTTTGCTGTGAGCTCGGAAAAGCAAGACGTCAGTCAGGACCTCAGTGCCGTCGGATGGGTCACCTCTCTGGGGACTGATGGAATCTCATCTATTCCTCTGCACTTCCTTTTTACAAGCCCTCTTTTTCCTTTCTTTTTTTTTCAATTTCTATGCCTTTCAGTACATATTTCAAAGCAATTTCCTAGCAGCATGACATCTTTGTGGAACGTACGGTGATCTTCAGCAGGTTCCTGCTACACTCAGAAGAGGCTGACACATCTCAGCTGGATTTGTAACTTGGCCTAGATAATGATATTCTGTATAAAGGTCTGTTTTCTTGTGGCTCATTTGTCTGTTCACGTTTGGGTAAGCAAGGTTATTTTCAGCCGAGGTTATGCAAAAATATTGTCATGAGAAATGCAATTTAGGAACAATGTCTTCATACTGGCAGCATTATCCATTAGAAGTCCACTCTGAATCTCATTTTTCCTGAGTATACTCAGATGATTTGAATAATTAAAAAGCTTAGCATAACTTGAACTTCTGCGTACAAGGAATGTGGAGGAAATTCGATCAATCCAATTGGAGATCAGAAGCAACATTTTATGGCAAAAATTGTAATTTTGGATAAATATAGCAAACCATCCTTTGGATATTCATTGATCAATATTAGAATCATAGCTTTATGCAGAAACAAAAAAGTTATTAATAAAATAATAATGATGATGATGATAGTAATAATGATGATGATAGTAATTATGGCTACAATACTGAGAGATTTCCATTTACTTATGTAATTGCAGTACTTACGTTTACACACAATAATTTAAGAATGCAAAATTCTCAGAGACAAGGTCAGTGGACAATTTAGTGGTGGTCGAGCTAGTCCCTAGAAAAATGTGGACACACAGTTAGTTATCTATCAATAGATAATTAAAAAGGCCTAACAGGTGTGTTTACACAGAAGTCACAACAGTGTCATCATTTTCAGTTTTTAATGATTTCTGAAATCGTGGTCTCAATTCAGAAATCCCAGGATTTTACGTTGATTCACTCTGACAAGAAATAAGGGGATGAAGCTAGAAAAAGAATGAGTCACAGCAGAGAGTAAAAGAAGCTTACCAATAGTAAAGTTTTGGAAGCACTGAAATAGGTCATCTGCGGAGGGATGTAGTTCTTGTCCCTCAACATCTTGAAGAAGAGGTTGGACAAACGTCTAATGTGATGAATATGAACCTAATTAACCTCCCTCAGAGGGACGAGGTGGCCTGAGAAACGCCTCTCACTCCTAAGATGGTGTATGGTAATTGCATCGTCGCTCTCTACCTGTAATGTTTATCTCCAGACGTGAATCCAGACTTTCACCATGGTTTAAAGATGTTCAGACATTGTGTTAGGCCAGGTCTCACCTCTGATAAAGACAGGATTTTCCATGTAACAGTCTGAATTTAGGTAGCCCTGCCTTGGCCCACCCATCAGTAAACTTAGTTTCAGTATTAAAAAAGAAAATGTCTATTAAGTTGGTTAAAACTTGCTTGAATTAGTTTGCATTTGAGGTTCTCTGTTCTACTTACTCTAATGAACTCATCAAAGGTACATATTGCTTTGAATTTACTCATGAAATAGGAGTCCTCAACTGGAAAGTTTGGAATTAGCCGAAATATGTGTGGTTGAATGCACCTTTGGGTTCAGTTCAAAGCGAAAATTCAAGGAAAGGCCAAGTGATTTCTGGCATGAGTTGGTAAGCTCCAGCTGCAAAGTGTACTGGAAAGGAATCTAGGTCTGAAACCCACCCTTTATCTAGCAATCCCAGTGGATTGAGAAGGACTACTGACACAGAGTGCGGGTGCAGGCAGTAAGGGTGGCTCCCTAACTTCCCTTTTGGTATTCCTTACATGGCCAGAAGATGCACACACAGTTCATGCAGGTGATTAATGAGCTGCAACTAATTTAAAAGTGCCTAAATTTCAATCCAGACATCATGTCCATGTCTCTGTTCCAGAGAGACCAGGCATCCAAGTAGCTAGCTTCAAACTTGCTAAAGCTCCCCAGTTGTTAAAAAGTGAGTTTTGGGATATTTTTTTTAGCTAATAAATTGTGGAGGCTACAGCAGAGGTAACTATTACTGAAATCTGTTTAATTCTCTTCCAAAGGGGAGTGGTAAATTATGTGGAGTGAAGCAAACAAAGGATAGACTGCCGTGGAAGCAGCAACCATCCCTGGGTCAGGTGGATTTCCCAAAACAGCTCCGATGTGAGCGGGAGCGGAGCGTGGGCGGATCGCCAGCCCGCCGCAATTACCACCCGAGCTCTGTGACCTGCTGCACCTCACCTAATTGTGTTTTTGATGACAAGCTGGAGATATAATTAGGAGTGTAAGAGCAATGAAAGAGATTGCAGGTTTGTTTCACACCTTCTGATAAATGAGAAAATAATTAGATCCAGGATACTGTCGCATAGCATGCTGTGTGGCTGATTTCAAAGCATGGCTTTAGAGGAAAGTGGGATTGTCTGAATGACTCTGGAAAATTGTGTTCAATCCCCAGGCACTTGGAAACATAATTTCATTTTTATATGAGAAATTTTAGCAATAACTGTGGGGAATTTTTACCCGTTTGGGTAAAAAAAAAAGTAGCCATTTGTACTTGATGGTGAAATATGAGTGCCTTGGTATGTTTAAAGGAAAAAATAGAGAGCTGCAAAAAATGTCAGTAGCTTTGATCATTCTGATGTTATAAAGAGACAAGTCTAATCAATGAATATTTGTGGATTTTTCAAACTTAAGGGTCACACCAAGTATCTGTCTGAAACAATCTTGGAGACCAGTCCCTATGGACTCATCCTGGTTTTGCTATTGCATTTGACCATGCTTCACTACTCAGCAGGGCAGCTTTGTGGGTCAAGCAAATCTGCAGCATAGAGACTTGTTACTTAAATCTACAGACTGGGAATGAGCTGCCATTTCTCCTGAGAGAAGCAGAGAGGCAAGAGATATTTCACTCTTTTTTTTCTTTTTGTGAAGCTAACGGCTGCTCATGATAGCTTTGGAGATCACTTTGTCTCCTTGGTCACAATGGGTCTGGCTGTGAAAATACCTGTGAAATTACTCTCTGAAATTTGGAGGTAATGATTGGTTGTGCAGGTGTCCTGTGATGGAAAAAATAAATATGAGGGGAAAAAAAAAAAGAGGAAGGAAAATTTGCTAAACCCAAGCATCCCTAGGTATGAACACCCTGCTGTAAAGTCAGAGCGACCTGTCCAGGGATGGTGACAATTTGCAGAATTAGGATATCCAGTCCCTGATCAGCTGAATTATACTGACAAAAACTGCCTAGATACCAATATGCAATAATCCTTTTCAGCATGGAGATTTAACCAGAAATGACAGCTTTCAAATGCTTATAGCATCATTATCTGTGCCCAGAAATAATCTTGGGAAAATAACACATGAATCTCTACCAGAGGCAGTTGGAAGCAAGAAACTTGAAAAGCAATTTCACATTGCTAAATTCCACAGAAAAATGCTTTGCCATACATTGTGCACTATGTATGACTCTGCACATATTGCATATGCAGTAAATACATTGGTCACAAGCAAATCTCCTCGTTGTTTCCTGCTACATCAATAAAAGAGATGGGAAGAACAGACAGGCTACTATAAACAAGCATTCTCTCAGGGAGCGTAAGAATGACTTATTTGATGGAAAACTACCATAGGATCTATCATCTAATATAAATTACAGCTCAAATGTGGTTTTTTTGTCTTGTTCAGGTTGTATAGTCTCATTCCATTTTTATACATCTTACAGCATATCTGAGTGTCTCTAGCAGAATGTGATTATGTGGCATGATAAAATTAAGGACAATGAATCTGCTGTGCCTTATAGCATCTTATATATGGTATTGACAAATTCATCCACCTCAGAAATGAATAATTTATGATGATTTGTACTTTCCTGCTCTTTGACACAGTACTCAAAAGGATCAGGAACCAGGCAGAGGAGTCAGGATGCCTTCACTGCTCTCAATGCTGAACAGGAGCAGACCCTAGCTGACAGAAAGCCTGTGCACAGCAGTAGTCCTCTCTTTGCTCCCTGCAGTGTCTGAGATAATTCCCCATGTGCCAGGAGGGATTTCTGATGGAGCCTGGAAGTGGCTAAGCTGTACAGCAGGGTGATGGTCAGAAAGAGAGGGGAAAAAAAGAGTTCCTTAGGGGAAAAGCTTCAAATAGTAAAACTATTTTTTGCACCTACTTCTTGAACTCTCCTGCCTCACCAGGGGTTTACTACAGTGTCACTGTAGGCACAGGCATCCCATCATGAGCTTGTGCAATTTTTTGCACACTCAAAATTGCTCGTAGAACCCTTAGAGCCCTCTCTGTGACAGATTTTACTGTGGTGGCTCTATTGGTGGCAATGAGACATGGCAATAGCCAAAAGTCTACAAAAGCACTCCAAAAATCATGCACTGACTCTTCTAGTCATGTTTTCAGCTCGCATGCTCTTTCCACCTCTTGTTTTCATGAGATATCTGCAGTACAGCTCTTATCTCCAAAGAGGGGGTTAGCCAGCAGACTTACACAGTTTAAACCCTGCACTCAGCAATTCTTTAGGATCACTTTTATAGAGATATATGAGCACAGGTTCTCTTTTATTTTTATGTTGCTGGCTTCTGTGGGAACGTATAGCATTTTATGGAGGAGATTAATGCCTCGGGACACTGTATATGAGAACTCAGGCTGACAGATATTTAAATACGTTAACAGAAAAATAGGTTCAAAAATACTGCCAAGCATAGGCTTTGTTCTATAACACCTCTGC
Organism: Corvus brachyrhynchos; assembly: GCF_000691975.1. NCBI lineage: Eukaryota > Metazoa > Chordata > Aves > Passeriformes > Corvidae > Corvus > Corvus brachyrhynchos. The sequence continues at coordinate 2,953,855 of NW_008238452.1, read as the reverse complement.
ATTGCATATATTATTTTTATTATGTTGGACTGTTCCTGACCTGAATTCCAGAAGAACCTTGCTCCTCAAGTTACATTAGCACTCTGTACCTCCATCTATACCTTTGCATCCATTGATCCTTTACGACCATGATCCAAAGAGCAATCAGGAAACCAGTGATTTGATGAGATCACTCATCCCAGTCCCAAAATTCCTAACAGAGCTAAATATAGGGCCGGCATCCATACAAAAAAAACCCCCAAATGGGCAATATTTCCTGCTCTCCCTATCAATTATGCTATGCATTTCTGGATGCCTGCCACAAATATTTCGTGTTGGCTCCTGATTTCCAATCCTATTCTCACCTGGCAGAGCCAAAAAATAAGTGCTCATAACTAAATATATATTATACATTAATAAAAGCATCTTTATGAAGGTTAAGGAACTGGTTGAGTATATTAGAAAATGCCTCACCATATCCATGGAGTAAAGCTGATGTCATCTTATTTTAGTAGATGGGCTCAAATTTGACACTTAGTGTCTTGGAAGAGGCTTTTTTTTTTGTTTGTTTTCATTCACTAATTGCAATAGATAATTTAGGAACAGAGAGGCTGCCATGCAGAATCAGCACATCAAACTGCAGCCAGATCCTTGAGAACGTGGAGAAAACATCTCAGAGGGATCATGAGTGTCTGGGAGGCTCTTGTCTTAGTAACTCTGCTATTTGGAGATGGCCATAAACTTTGAAGTACTTGCATTTTTTACAATGCTGTTAAAAAAAAACAAACCAAAATAGCTCTGGTATCAATCTGGTATTTGTTTAACTTATGTCCCTATCAATCCACCTTGCCAGATTCAACTTTCCAATATCTTCTTTTATGAAACCTGAATTGTCTGCTTTCCATTTTCATAAATTGTCGTAACTTTGAAAAATCACAGAAGAAAAAGTAGAAGTTTCTCATAAGCTCCTTTACTTATGACTCCTTACTTCAAATATTTCTATTATTGTATCCAATGTTGTAAAACTTCTTTAGGGAAACAGTCCCATTGTTTTAAATTCATTTAAAATGAGAGGGTTTTCCATCCCATTGGCTATTCTTATTGCCCTTCTCTCAGCATCTTTCATGTTTAATCTGCAATATCTTTTCTAAAATGACTTCATGAATATTCTACGCAACTTTTGTAGCTGAAGCTGTACTCTGACTTCTGATACTATTTTTCCCTGTGTACTTCATCATCTGATTCACTTGTTAAATTAATTCACTTTTGGATGGATATAGGAAGAAAGGGATACTTCTGCATCTTTAACCACAGCTGCAGAGTTATGACCAGGTCCCATTCTTAAACTGGGGCTTGTGGACCTAGGCAAGTAAACATTTCCCTCTGGCACTGAACTTTGTCACTTCTCATGTCATAACTTTCCATCGTCAGTGGCAGCCTTACTCTGCTGCTCACCTTCCTTTCAGATGATTAGGAAATATATTAAGCATTTAATCTAGCATAGAGCCTTGTAGTACTTTTGAAAAGTAAACCTAAACCGCTACTCAATTTCCTACCGTGCTTCTGAGTCATCAGAATGTTCTGACTTTAATGTGGTAAATGCTCCAGGATAAGATTTTTTGGTAAACCTGTGGCTGTAGTGTCCACCAGGTTTTGTTTTATGGATTACTTGATTTTTCCAGTTTGAATCCTCTGATAAAAAATGAGCTTTTTCCTTGCAAAGGCCATTGGTTTAACTCACTTCTGCTGCAATACCAGACAACTTGATACTCTGCTTATAAGTAAGGTTTTGACCAGATTTTCACCATACAGATGTCAGGGTTACCCACACTTAGCGCTTTTGCTGACCTCTGAATTCTTGTTGTAAACATCAGCTATCCACCAGTCCTCCAAAGTTGCTTCTAATGAGAGATCACATATCTTTGCAAGCAACTGGCCATCTTTATTCCTGAACTCCTTCAGGACTCATAAATGTATGACATCTGGGTATCCAGAGTGATAGCAGGAGACAGCTTGGGAAAATAAAAATGAGCCTTGTCTGTACATGAGCCTGGCAAGGTGCCACCATGTCAGTAGTTCTTGGAAGGCTTTTAGAAACCTTGCAGTTCAAATTTTTCTTACCCCGGCATGTGCCAGGCAGTCATAGCTGCTAAACTAGACTTTATTCTATAATCTGATAATATGTACATTATTAAAATCTAATTTTTAGAAATATCCATTATCAGATCTATGAACAGCCTCATGCATAAAGAAAAAGAGAAAATAGGGGAAGGAACATATTCTATACCCTGAAAGTTTTATTTCTACATCTCCGTTTCTGTAATAGTGGGTTTTTTTTTTTCTGAAGGTGATATGGGCATTTTTATCCCTGAACTGGAAATGAAAATTTTAGCTTTGCACATTTCTGGGAGGAAGCTTTTATTCTTCACGAAGAAGAAAACTACAAAAAGCCCCTGTCAAACAGCACATATCTTGCCTGATTTTAGTAGTGCTAGATGCTCAGTTTGAGAAAGTCTTTCTGTTTAGACACATTTTTTTTTTTAATAGAAGGTTGTTTTAAGATCACAATTGTGTCCTGTGCATTGTTTTGCACATGAGGAACAAAGCAAGATTTTTTCCCATTCATTAAAGACACGTAGTTGATTTTTCTCCCCTAAGGTTTCTTACATTCAGCGACATAGTTTTGAATAGCTGAAGCTGTTTTTATCTCTTTTCTCCTCCTGTTTCATTGTAGGCTGTGGGGTGTAGGATGACTGAGTAACCTCCTCCTGGGAGAGGGGCAGCAGCTTCCCACGTTGGTGGGGAAGGTGGCTGGGGACAGAATCACAGCGAGGAGTAGCAGTGCCATTTCCTCAGTGAGCTCCTGATGACACTTTTACCCTGAAAGTATTGTAGTTTCACTGCCCTCTGTACAGCTCAGGGCTTCCTGGGTGGGTTTTGAAGCTCCCAGAGGACTCTGAATGATATCAAGAGCCCAGAAGACCTGAAAGGGGATATTCAAAGGGCAAGCCTGTGAAGAATCTAGATGATGACAGTGTGTGTTTAAAAATAAAGAAAAAATGGGCAAAAATAGTATGTGCATGGAAAACATGGTGAAAAAGCATTCAAGGCTGCAGAAGTGTGCCTAAAGAGAAGCTGTGGGTGCCCCATCCCTGGGGAATGTTCAAGGCCAGGTTGGATGTGGCTCTGAGCGACCTGGTCTAGTGGAAGGTGTCCCTGCCCATGGCAGGGGTTGAAACGAAATGTTCTTTGAGGTCCCTTCCAACCCAAACCATTCTGTGATTCTATGATAAAGATACACTGTGCAAGGCAATTCAAACATTAAAAGCAGTTCCTGAATGAATGGATTACAATTTTCCACTAGTTGGTTTTTTTTTCTAGTGGAAAATTCTCAAAAATACTGCCAGAGAGAGTCTGGATACTCACTTTGAGTGGCCTCAGTGTTAAATGGAAGAAGAGAGACCATTGTTTCAGCTGCCTCATTCTTTGGGACAAATGGAACATTGAAATATTAAAATTTCCTGAGGCTAACAAGTTTTAATTTCACCCTTTTTTCACAGGAAGCAGCTGGATGTGGTCAAGCAGATGTCTGCAGGCATGCATGGTATGATCATGTCGTGATTAGAAAGTCACATTTTTCTCATGTTTCCAGGGCAGAACTTCACACATTCACAGAGCTCGGAGAGCTCTCAGTTTAACATAGGATCATAAAATCATGGAATGGCCTGCATTGGAAAGGACCTTGAAGACTGTCTTGTTCCAATCCTCCTGCCATGGGGAAAACCTTCCACTAGACCAGCTTCCTCAACCCCCCATACAATCCTGACCTTGATTATCCCATAGATTATTTATCCTGTGGATTATTTCGTGGTTGCTATTCCTTTTGAGACAAGGGATTGACTCCCAAGTAACCATTGCAGTGGTTCCTTGAGGATGAATTTTTGGCCAAGCATCTGCACTTGAGCTGGAAATTCTCAGTCTTTGGCTGAGAATATCCATGGGATGCATTCAGGGGATGTGTTTGGAAAGATGGAATGCAGCACACAATGAGGAGCAGGCTGCAGCCTGAGGCTTTGGTGCCAAAAAATATTACAGTTTGTACAGCAAGGTCAGCTCAAGGCTGAATTTAAGTGCTCTCTACACTCAGATAATTTAAACAAAGCTGCTCTAAAGCCCTGCGTTTCAGAACAGAAATCCAAAGTTAGGAGATGAAGACCTTTGGGGTTTTGATGCTCTGCAGTAAAGCTTATGGAGTGTTTAGGCAGAGTATTTTACCAAAGTCCGAGAGATTGGATCATGGATAACAAATTGAAATGGGCAGGGAGATCTGCTGTCCTGACCTCCTCTGAATTAGAACTAACATTAACGATTGCAATAAATTACCCCGAAGCAGATGGCTTTATTTCTGGTAAACCTTGAACTGTGTAGGTTCTAAGAAAGGCACTCCCCCAGCACCTCCTGAAATGCCAGAATCTCTTCTTGAGCAACCACAGAGCTTGTTTCTGCCTGTCACAGCAAGAAAAATCCAAGGTGTTCCTGTTCTGTTCCTTATACCACCTATCCCATTCCCAAGCTGGGTGCAGGTGCACAGTATTTTTCAAAACAAAGCACTAAAAAAGACAAACAAAATGGAGGATTTTGCTACTGGGATACTTTGTAAATCCCTTGGACGGGATTTGAGAGCTCGGTACCAAGCACCATATGTAAGCATGTTAAATGGGAGTTGCAGCTAAGCAGGCAAAAAATACAAATGAAAGAAAGATGCAAAGATGGGGAAAAGAATAGGAGTTTTCTCTCAATACAGAGAAACAATTTAACCCCAGGAGGATTGGCCACGATTTTCCGAAAACGCGAAGGAATTTGAGGGGGAAATCTGCACTGCCCAAACTGGAGACAAAGGGACCTTATTTTTGGGGGTGCTGATTCTCCATGTTTCCCAGAAGATCAATGCCTGTTAAATTGTCTCCAATTGAACAAGCTCCTTTTGAGGAAGCTGAAATCATTTGTTGCTTGGGACAGCCTTGCCCTGAGTAATTTGCTCATGGAAACATAAACCCCCTTGCAATGTTCAGGAGCTGAACTTTCATCCTCTAAGTGCACAGCCAGTTCCTAAACCACGGACTATCCTTCATCCCTGCCATAAAACAGTCCACTGCAGGAAATCAAAGTCAAGTTAATTTTCTTCCCCCTTAATTCCAGAGTGCCCAAAGTGTTGCCATACAGCTGCATAAAACTGAAATTTGATCCTCGGCTGCCTTTCTTCTGTCACCACAGAGCCACAAGATTGAAGACTTTCTTCTCAACTCAGCTGCAGCATAATGGAAACCAAAGAGTGAGCAAATGCAAGGGTGCTTTAAATAGATTGTGCTTGTATTTTTAGGGATGGGTCTCCATAACTCTCCTGGTAAGAGTGAACAGAATCTCAGACCATCATTGCTTTCTGTTTGTCTTGTCTATGATGTCCTGGGGCTACCTATAAACTTTTCAGTATTAAAATTAAATGGTGCTTAAAGTGATGTGAAAAGAGATGAGTCATAAAAGGATGGATGTGTTTGTAGAAAAAGAGTCTTTCCAGAGTACTTAATCATTTCTGTCTAATGTTTCCCCAGTGTCCATTGGACTGGGAAGTTCTGCAAGAAGAAGCTGACAAAAATCTGTTTATGACTTTTGCGCTGAAGCTGTGGCACTGAACTGTAAAACCAAGTCACAAGGAGCAAGATCAGAACCCTCTGTGAAGTAAAGTGAGGGTGTTTCACATTTCACATCTCATGATTGCTCCATTGCTGCCACTGGAGAGGCAGCAAGGAAACACAAAAAGGTCCTGGCAATAGGAGCTTGTCCCTTCAGTTTACACTGTAAAAATGAAACCAGGGATTTTATTTAGTTATTATTATATTTACTTAATAGAAATAATTAAACTGAAATAATTAAATCCATTTGATAAAATAATAATTACTTGACATATGAATTATTAATATTTAAGAAAATATTTGATTTTTGCTGAGCTAGGTGTACAAGCCAGGGTGATGGATTTGTGTTATTGTTGTGAGGGGTGTTTGCTCTTTGTTCCTGGAGTTGTTCAGCGCAGGCTGCTGTTGTTAGCAGTTAACATGTCCATGAGAGGTGCCTTGAAGAGTGCAGTCGACAGACATTTCTACGGGGTTATGTATGCATGCAGTGTCTGAACGTGATCCTTGGCTCCTGCATAATAAACCTGAGGAAAAATAAAAGCTCTGTGTTGCTATGGTAACCTATATTGATACAAAAAGTGTAGATCGTTTCCTTTGTGGGTGACAGATGCAGGACACTGGTCGCTTAGCCTTTGTCATATTGCCTGGCTGTGCATATGCCACACTGTGCATTTCTGTCAGCAGTACTCCACGTTGAAAAACCAAATATTTTAGTGCAACATGGCTGGATTCTGCTTTTTTTTTTGGAGGGGGGGGAAGGGGAGGGGGGTTGAGTTCATGTAACTCAAAGCACTGTTTAGGAAAAAAAAAGGAAAACAAAACGCAGTTTAGACTTACCCATGGCAACTAAAGCTGGCATAAATATATGTCTATTTTTAAGTCATAATACTGTGCAGCTCTACAACATATGCTCGTCTGGCTGGACACAGCAATAACCATCCAGGCATTGCAACTGTCCTTTAACTCCTCCCTAGCCAAATAATCCATGGGAGGGTGTAAAGTTTACCCATGAGGTTGTAGAAATGAGAGGGACAGGAGGAGTGGGAGCTGCACCAGCTCCATCAGAATGTTAAATAAAAGCACTGAAAAGCAGAGTTTAGAGGTGACCCAAGAGAGGAAAGATGCTGTGAGCACAAGTCCTTCAGTACATTCACTGCTTTGAGTGGTGTCTCAGAGCCAGTGCTTCATTTCTTTGCTGCTTTCAGGTCAACATGCTCCATCCAATGCCTAGGACACCACTGAGCTCCTGGAAAAATAACCATTTACAACTGCACCATTATGTAAGTTTGGGTTTTTTCTTTTTTTGCATGGTGAGGAGGGATGAAGGAAAGAGAAGAGCATGATTAAACTTTTTGCTCTGGGGGCTTTATCTTCCTGGGATGACTTGTGATGCCTTTTCCTGGTTTTAAAATCAAGAGTCAATCACGGTTAGAAGGGAAAAAGGGATTTTACCTCTGTATTTATTTCAAGGATCCTTAGGTGCACTATGTCCAGGTGGAATGCACTGAAATGCACCCCGCAATGCACACCCACAAAAGATCTGGTATAACATTATAGGTTTTGCTAATTAGCATATCTATCAAAAATTCCCCAGTGAGAGGCTGGAGTGAGCCCCTCTTCCCCAAGGAACCTTCCCCTGGGTGCTTCCATCTTAGCTTACAGAATGTGTTCTGGAGAGGACCTTGGGGTGTGGGGCACACTAACCCCTACCTATGAAGCTTCTAAAATGTTTAGTCTTCTAACTTAACAAAATAAGTCTAAGAATGTAGACTAAAACACACTAAGAATACAAAAGATATAAAAAGGTATATAAAAGGGGTATAAAAGAAAAAGCGAAAAATCATCATGGTATCAGTTGGTCCAACATTTTTCAGAACCAATGAGAAAGTGGAGTGTAATGCTAAAATTTGCTTTGACACTGGTCAGCAGTCGCTGTGACAAGCAACAGCTGACACACTTCGTTGTGCAAGATACACGTCTAACTAAGTTTAACTGTGGAAGAAGTCGAGGACACAGGGAAAATAAACCTTGAAATGCGTATGAGAGTAAGCTCAATAATTCAACCAGTAAGTATAATTAGTGCCCCAAATCGTGTCAAAGTAATCAGCTGGAGTTAGTGAAGGTTGAAATGTTCAGTAAAGTTAGATATGACTTGCTTGTAGCTTCCAGTTAACCTCCAGCTCACAGCATTGCTTCCTGCTGTCACAGCACCCTTGTTTCCATGGAAGGATGCTGAGCAGAGGTCCCTTTACTGATATTAAGCTAACAGCAGAGGTGCTTGGCTTTTTCAAATTAACTTTGTGGATGAGCTGTGCTGCGTTTTTTGTTCTTGATGTTCTTCGTTCTTTCATTTTTTTTTGACAAAAAAACTCAAATAAAGTTTTTAAAAAAAAGTCAAAACTCAAGAAGGAAAAAAAAAAGGGCGGTTCAGAGAGAAAACCACAATAGAAGGAAAAGGTAAATAAATAAATAAGAGTCCTGCTTAATTTAAGGCCCTGACTTTGTATTATCATGACATAGCACACCCAGTGTTCCACATCACAGAGCTTTTTTATGGATCTTTTTGGGGTAGCTGCTACAGTGGATATAACATGGAGCTGGAGTAAGGTTTTAAACAGGAATTATTTCTTCTTTTTTGTAGTTTTGCTTTGAAATTTTGTTTGATTTGAACAGTTTTCATCCTTGGATTGTTTTCTGGTTTGTTTTTCCAGCAACTAGCATGAGGCACCTCCTTGTCACAGCAAAGACTTTGGATGTATTTTCTTTTCTAAGCATAAAAAAAAGAAGAAAGAGACATGTAGACTGAATTATAATCAAACAGCATGCTCTCTAACTAGCATGTTAGGTCATAATACAGATATTATTTTAAGTAATTAAAATTCCTGCCATTTCCAATGTCAGATTCAATTAAACTCAGAGGAACACAGAAAGTACAAGTTTGTTATGCTATGGTATAGACATTTGCATTACAAATTTTGCTTTATAGTCAAGTACACATGACAAAAATTATTACAGTTGTTTATATATGCTATGAAAAACAGTAATCCTCTTTTTTGAACACTTTGGAATTGTTTCTCCCCTTAAAGGGACACAATGAAGTCTTAGTGCTCTGTATTTAAGAAAGCCCAGGCAAAAATAAGACCTTGTTCTTATAAATTCATGAATGTTTAGCTTCGTGTACATGGGCATACCCATAGGGTCTGAAGAAACTACTCATGAATGTAAAAACAACCATGGGTAGATGAGTTTATAGGACAGGTCCTTGCCATTAAGATAAATTAAGTAATAAAAAAAGGTTGGTCAAAGACGTTCTTGTTAAAGTCTCCTCAATCCGAACCAAGACAGCAGGAAAGAAATTAAAAACAGATTATGTTTTTAAAGAAGAATAAAGAATTGACTGTCGTACTCATGGAAATATATGTGAGCACACATATATATATCTACATAACTATAGATATAATTCTAACCTAAGTAAATGCATATGTAATAAAAAACATAATATTAAAGGAAGTTCAGAATTAATATTGATGGTATATCTGCTCTCAAACCTCTAAAACTAGAGTAGGATTAATTCTCTCTGTATAGTTAAGAAGGCAAAATATAGTTTGTCTTCCTAGGTGCTGAAGCAGCACTCTGTTTCGTATACCAATACAAAGAAAATTGATAGGAGGAGGGGGAAGCATTGCTTTTATATTACAATAATTTTCAATAATTGCTGTAATTTTCTGGCTGCCTTGCAAACGCCAGTTGAAATCTGTACAGCACATGAAACATAATGGAAAATAATTGGAAATGCACTGCATATCATAATCATTGTTCAAGTTATAAAATTACATGGACAAGTCTCTATTTCATTGTAGCATGTAATCTATCAAATGGCAGACAGGCTGCATAATGCAGGTGACTGCGATTCTTTTCAGGGAATTGTTAAATAACTGAATGCTTTTGTACAGCAGCAGCCTTTACACAGCACCCTTCATTGCTGCTGTGTCTGAAGGGTTTTATGCATTGCAGAAAATTTGCTGAGCAGTTTGAATCCCAGGGAGCACAAGGGAGGCCTGAATGACCCTGATGAACAGGCTAAAATGTGGCTTATTCCCACCTCCTACATGGACATAAGCTCTTACTTGAGCAAACTCTCAGAATAATCTGACTTTTATTTCCTGAGCCAGGTAGTGAACTGTATCTTACTCATCAATTTAGTGTAGCCAGTGGTATTTCCCCTTTGCTTAAATGTCTTTCTGCTCTGAATAAATGAAACTTTGCCATGCTCACTGTTTCCCATTTAATACAGAATATCATCTATCTATCTATTGATATAGATGTAGAATGGATTCTATATTGTCTATTCTATATCCTAATCCTCTATAGTTAAGTGACTGTGAAACTTGGTGTGTAGTAAAGGCAACCACCTCCACCTCATGGAAAGCCATGGCATGGATGTCCAACAGGACACTGCTCTTTTCTGTTATTTTTGGTGCTCATATCAAAATTTAGATGACAAATAAGACAAAATTCCCATAATCACAGGCAAAAATATTAAGCCCTGTCACACAAAATGTCACTCTTTGGGCCATTCCCAAACACCAAGCTTGTAAAACAGACTTGTCAAATAGTTTCAAGTTACTGTGTGGTAGTGGGTTTCTGAAAAAGGAGGTTTTTTAAGACTCAAAAGAGCAGAATTTGCCGAGTCGTTTTCTCTAAAAGGGGTAGGGTTTTTTCCAATTGTCACTGATGGCAGCCTGTTTTTTGCTACAGTTGTCATAATTGCCTGAAATGGAGTGCCAGAAAGAGACTGATGGGACAGTCTCAAGACAAAAAAATAATTAGCTCAAAACAAGGCAAGAGTTCCCACACCAATACAAATTGCTCATTCTCTTGGAATTACAGAATTACAGAATTACTTTTTTTTGTTTTTGTTGGTGAATCAATGGTGCTATAAGTTGTTGTGCTGTTAATTGAACGATTGTAATTGTACAGTCACTGTTGCAGTTTCTTCCCATACAAATTAGTTTTAAAACAGTTTGCCTTGAGGTGCACTCGCTGGTACCACTTCATTTTTTCAGTTGGGCATGAAAACTCTACTTTTGGTTGGCATCTGGTGAAATTTGAAGCCTCCATAGTTTCATTAGTTTCTCAGAAAGATAAAACTAATGAAAAGCACATTTTCTAGCACTCCAAACTGAATATGAAATTAGAAGAAATACTGGGATCTTTGCCTTTTCATATTTTAGAAGTTAAAAAATGCCCTTGACTGTAAGACCAAATAGGAGTTGTTACTGTATGAGGTCATGGAGCAGGCTCTCATAATTGAATTGAGCAGAAACAGAAATCATCTAAAAGAGAAGGTTTAGATTGCCTTGTCTGTAGTTTCCAAACAGCAGGCTGAAATGAAGACAATCCCCACTGATCTGCTGGAACTGTGTGGATGCGGTGCTTGGGGGCGTGGCTTAGTGCTGGCCTTGGCAGTGCTGGGTTAACAGTTGGACTCGGTCCGAGAGGTCTTTTCCAATCTAAATGATTCCATGATGGCATATCAGGCAAAGACAAGAGCATCTTCCTCCCAGTGTCCCCTCACAGTTCCCCTCGTTTACTGGATTGATGTGCAGTGGTTGCTGTGCTGCCAGATGCCCTGCAACTTATCCTGACATGAAAGAGAGCAAGGCAATTTCCAAACTGCCAGGCTGGAGAAATTAGTTTGGACTCACTGGATCATCTCTTGCTTGAGCATTTGTCTATCCAAGAGCTGGGTCTTGCCTCTTCCACAATCCCTAATGACAAAACAGAAGCCATCTACTGATTTCAGGTGGGGCCAAAAGACATGTTCATTTTCAATATCCCTCTTTAATACAAGGATTGGGCCTGGCATCGAATCAGAGGGAATGGTGCCTATGGAGCAGCTTTCTCCCATGGACTGGCAATGGATAAACCTGCCCAGACCAATTATTGAGTGAGATCTTACTGAGCCTGATGCTCTGAGGAATCCCTGATGCAGCAACCAGCAATTCCTTCTGCTCACAAAGAAGCAGACATTTAACAAAATAATTTGTGGTAAGGCTTGTTTTACCATATGCTTCTTTAAAGACCCAGAGGCAAAGGGCTTTGGTAGGAGAGCCAGTGCTCTTTCAGTGTGTTGGAACAGCATCTTTAACATCCACTGGGGTATATAGTCTTTGTGAAAGGTGCCAGGCTGATAAAATTTAATCTACATGGCTTTAAAAATATTACTACAGACTGAGCAATTCCTTCAGCTCTGAGCCTCAACCCTGAACCAGACAGGCATCTTCAGGGTGACAAAACTGCTTGATGACTGTGCTTTCTTTCTCCCCTGGAAACGTTCCTTATTAACATTTTCCAGTTTCTGGGCAGATTTTTTTATTTATTGTGCTATTGTGGATGTATAGAGACACCTTTTCTGGATGCATAACTGCAGACAACAAAGCCAAATGATAGCAGAATGTCATTACATGTGATGAAGCAGTGGCACGCAACCATTTTGCAGACAGCATTAAAATTTCAGTCATGTCCTGTGACTGGAAAAAAGAGAAGGATTTAAAGAGATCCAGAAATGAGCATGATTAAAGACACAGGGGTCTTCTATGTTAGAAGCAATTATAAATATTAATATTAATTACATTTGGAGAGGAGGAGAAATATAAACCAAAGGATGATATGGAAAAACTGAGTCATGAACTCCTATTTTGCTTAATAGAAAAAAATTAAGTTTAAGAAATTAATTTAGAAGAGATATGGGAAGTATTTCTTTATAGCATTTCACACTATAATGTATCACTCTAATGTATGTAAACCAGGAAAATAGCCTAGCAGAGTTGAATGAATTATCTTTGATTTGATGCAGAATGAATGTTGTTTTTACATTAAGTGGGTTAAAGCAGTATTACTCAAGTCACCAATCACCACATTTCACACACAGAGATTGTTTTCCAAAGTAAAAAAAAAAAAAAATAAAAATACTAACCACCAAAAAGAAAGCCCTAAAGCAAACATAAAAACCCCCAACAAACCCCTCCTAACTCCCTCCTTGCCAAGTTCTTCTGTTTTTATGGGTTGAGATAACGCTGAGGAGTTGATACACTGCATATCTTCCTATTGCAGGTGCAGGAGAAAAATTGGTGCATTCATTTTAGTGCCTTAACCTAGCAGTGAAACCTGCATTCTAGGGAGCTGGTTCTGACCAGGATGATATGAATGTGAGTTTCACCTGGGCACAAGGGAAAAGTAGTAAGATCCAGTTGGAAACTGTGTGTAAAATGCAAAATAATCCTTAAATATTGCCTCTTGTTGGCAGCTGCCAGCCATTGTCCCAGGAAAGCCAGAGAAGGTGAATGGGTGGTGCTGACGGGCAGTTCCTTTTTTAGCCAGTTTAAGTGTCGAGTTAGAAAACACACTGGCATGCCATTTGTAGGAAAACTAGTTCAATAACATGTTCAATAATAAAATAAGATTTTCTTTGACTTGGATTTGAAAATCAAATGCAGAAACTGAATATAGTTTGTAGCAGTGTCTCTGAGGAATGTCTTCGTAGCTGCATATAGGCCATGCAAAACTTAAGAGTGTGGAATACTCCAGATAGTGCAACAGAATATATTTATGGCTAAAAAACTAAATTTTTCCAAATTTGACTGTGCAGAAACGAGCATTTCCTATTGGGACATTTTAATTGATCATAGAAAGACTTGCAACAGAAGTGCCTGGAAGAGATTGTACCTTGGGGTAGCTTAAAACGGGCACAAACAGAAAAAAAAGGCACTGAGAGAACAATAGGCACAACCCTCCAGTGCTGGGGCATGGGGTCCACAAGCTAAAAGTTCTGTTCTGTCTCACAGTGCCTTGAATTATTCTCTGCAACAGCTTTTGCCTTGCTTTTGCTTTGTGCTGAGCTCCATTTTCATCAACTGCCTCATCGGACAGGAATTTTTAACTACAAACTACTGGGGTTGTTGTGGGGTTTCTTCTTTTTAGAGGGCTATTAGTGTCAAGCCCAACTCCATGTCATTTTGAAATTACCAACTTGTTCATCACCCTGAATGCTCTCCTTATGTTTCCTTCTTTGACTCTCATTAATTTCTGCATCTTTTATGACCTTATTACTATTTATATTTCAAAGCGTATTAAATCTAGATTCCACATGAGAAAAAATTAGAAAAGACAAGCCACCCTCAAGTCTGTCTGCACGAAGAAATTCACAGGAAATAATACTACATGGAAATGGTTTGTTACTTAGGAATTAGTGCTCTGTCCTTACTGATTTCTTTGATGTTATTTATAGCCTTGTTAGGAATCAGAATTTTAAACAAAAACACAGTTATGGTTTATTTTTACTTCAGTGCTTCCCGTTTACGGGATTGTTGCTTCAGAACTTAGAGTGCTTCCATAGGAATAATTAATCTCCTCCTGAGCAAAAAGGGAAAGGTGTCTGACGGCCACCTACTTGCTTATCTCACATCAGGCGTGTCTGGAGCCTGGGATGGCCTCTGTGATAATTATGGACTGCCTTGGGGCCGTTGTAAATTGGGTTTACCTGCCTGATTCCTCGGGAACTGTGCACACAGCAAGAGGCCGTGAAGGACAGGTAGAGGTTGAGCTACAATCCTTTCTCTCTGGCTGCTTCCCTCTACTAGAGCAGAGCTGAGATAATGGAGGAAGAGCTCATCTCTCCAGGGAATTTCCCCCTGTTGGGCATACCCTTAGGTAATTAGAGCCTGCTGGAGTTTCAGGTTTACAAAGCTATGGAAGAAAAAATATCAACTATGGAAATCTGAGCATATTTTAGCTGAAAAATAGTAGCTTTCCTCTGCAAGAATAGATTTAGGAAGTTTTGTTTTATTTCAGAATCAAAATGAGAAGCTTTCTTCCTTTCAAGTAGATAGGCTGGTGCTCTTCAAGACACTGAAGTGCCCCACCAAGGAGAAATGGAGATAATCCTTAAAATCCATGCTGAAACTTCGTTTATCTTGTCAAGGTTTGTTTTAATCCAGATCAGTTTCCTGATCCAATTGAGTGGCCACCACAAATGCTTATGTTAATAAATGCTAATTCACCTCAGAAATGAGAGCCTAGGGGAGGGACTAGTTCATTCAAAAGCATTTGTTTTCCTATGATTTTAAAAGTGCTGTATTTATAAATCATTGTGGTTTTTATGCCATACAACGCCCGTTGATAATTTTTACAGTGCAGTGGCCTGAAATTAGAAAGTTATCTGTACAACTGTTTTGTTTGACAGTAAGAACAGGAATTACCAGAGATGAGCAAGTCATTCAGGAGATAAGCATCTTTAATTAGTCTTGTCTGTGTGTTCACAGATAGCCTGTAAATTAATATTCACAGCTGACTATCGTGATCTTTTCATCAATAGATGGTTCGTGAACAAATCCACTGTGAATATTTGCTTCTTTACAGCCCAGCTAATGCTTGAGTTATGTAATTGTGATTATCAGATAGGATACTGCCTTTTTCCTGTAGTCTAGTGATATTAATTAAATTTATTATCACAAGTGTTTGGGAAGAACAGCGCCGTGGGAGGATAATCTCTCAGGAAAGGTAGCCAGAAAGAAAGGAATAGCAGGTGCTTCTGTTATCAAAAGCTGTTTTATGACAGGTAGAAAGATGGATGAATAGGTTGCTTAGTCAATTTTGATTGATCTCGGGGAAATACACAGCTTCTAGTGGAAATTTTTAGGAAATGCTTACACCACCAGTAAATTTTGGATTCTGCATTGTCTTAACCCTTTCAACAAGAAGTTGTTAAATTGCCTAATAGAAAGCACACAAAGCAGGGAAGGGGGCACCATTTACGTGTTAGCTTCTCTGGGTGAAATGCTTGCCAGACTCCAGTGGGTAGCATTTTCCAGGGACATCTGGGGCTTGGAAATTTTGTTCAGATGACACAATCCTAGTTATGTTTTTCGTCTCTCCACACACAGAGAAAGTAAACATATGCAGGTGGTTTTGATGCCACTTATTCAAATTAGCATCTGAATTTTTGAACAACCTCTTTATCAGAGCTCGAAGATGATGGGGATCATGTTCTCTTTTTATTCTTTGTGAACATTTTGTAAAGCATCTTTGATACTGAGAGTTGTCATCCCAGTCAGCAGTATGAAGTAAATGAGTCTGTTTTGGGGACCCAAGCTGAGAAATAAATGCTCAGTGGCTTGTCTTAGTAAACAACCTCTTCTTCTTGGAAATGTTTATGCTTTTGTAGAACTAAGATACTGAAACGTGAAGTACAGGAATGTCTGTTATTTGTATTAAATCAAGATTTTATTCATAGTCTCGCAATAATATTTTTTTATATAATTGGTGCTGTGGTTTTCTTAATAAGATATCTGTCCTTGCCTTCATTTTGTGTTATTCTTCATATGACATCTCTCATTAGATACTATTTTGCTGGCGCTAAAGAGAACACTACTCTGAATTCTGAAGCTGCTCCCTTTGTCATAGTCCCTCTTGTGATATTAATGGCAGTTAAAAATAACTAGTTCTGTTTTCTCCATTTCCTCCACCTCCCCTCCTGTGTGTGCTGGCTGCATTTTTATTTGTGTCTCTGACAGACTGTATAGGTCTCCTATAGCGATGAATTCACCAACCAAATCTTCCTCTCTTTCAGATAAAAACAGTTCACTGCTGAGTGCGTGGTGGAGATTTTGCTTTCATTATTTATGAAAACAATCATGCTGGTGTTTTTCACTCTCTTCTCTCCAGTAAAAGGGTAATATTGTACTTACAAGCTCAGAATAAGCTTTAGTAAATTGAGGTTGGCTCAAGCAGAACAAGTCTCCTTTGCTTTGTTAGGAAATCTGGGCAGGGGATATTTTCTACTGGACAGAGAATGACATCCCAGAGTATGTACACAAGCAGTTCTAGACCTCCAGCTGGACATGGGATGTGTCAGAAACACTTCTGCTCCTGTCCAGACTGGGATCAGGATCTGAATCAGCTATCATCCCCTGTCATGGGTTGGGAACCATGTAAAATTTCACAGCCAGGGGCTTCTCCTGAGCCGTCAGAGTTCAGCAGAGATTGCTGGAGACAAATTTTTCTCTGAGTTACCTCCAGGAACACTTCCATAACTGCCAGGGTGCCAGTCAGTGACAGGTAAACTGACAGCAAGACTCTCTTTGCCTCCCAAACCTTACAGTTCACAGACTACTAGCAGTCACTATATACAAGGGATGTATGAAATACATGTGAATGACTGATGTGAGGGTGGTGAGGCACTGGAAAAGGCTGCCCAGAGAAGCTGTAGATGCTCCATCCCTGGAAGTGTCCAAGGCCAGGTTGGATGGGGCTTTGAACAACCTGGTCTAGTGGAAGGTGTCCCTACCCACAACAGGGGATTTGAATGAGGTGACCTTTAAGATGCCTTCAACCCAAATCATTCCATGATTCCAAGATGATGTATTTCTGCATGCAGAGTTGAAATGCTGGAATCAGTGTTGCAAGCCTAGCTATAATATGCCGCTGTCCAGGAATTTTCGGGAAGGAAGACATATATCAGTTATGGACAGAGCTTTATTGTGACAGGACTGGTACAGTCCATCAGCTTTCTGCTGCTTTAACTCCAGAGCAGCTCAAATAATAGCCAGAGGATTCACTATTCTAAATTGCCCAATGGCCTTAGAGTCCTTATGCAGTTCTTATTTCAAAAACCTCATCTTTTTTCTTGTGGGTATGCATTACTGTAGGAAGATAATATATTTAGAAACAACGTCGACTTAATTCCGCTGCTTCAGCCGATACCGGATGGCCTCGGTGCGCATCCCTAATCGACAGCTGTAGATGTCTGCAAAATGACTTGAGTATTTCATATTGCTCCTCCAGTCCAAAGCCTGGAGTCATATATTCCCCTCAGATATTTCCTTTCCTCACTTAAAACACCCTTCCTATAATTTTTCTGCAGCGGTAACGTTTCAATTGATCTCCTGGAGCCCTTGCTTCCCACCGCAGCGAAGGCAGCCCTCAGTGGCACGGGCAGTTCATTAAGCCCTTTAATTCTGCCTGCTCTCATGCTGCCTCACACAGCCTCACATTGCCATTTGTAGTGGCAACAATCAGCACTGAGGCAGCCTGAAAGGGGAGGGGGAAGGGCAAGCTAAAGTCTGACACCGGAGACAGAAGACAATATAGGATATAAATAGATGTGAATCACTCTTGTGGCATCACTATCGGAGAAAGGTGTCATTTCTTTCTGTTGCAGAAGAGAATTCATAGCAGGTTCAAACCCCCTTCTGGACAGAAAAAACCCAAATATATTGTTTCTCTATTGCCCAGGTGCGGTCTTCATAGTAGTTATAAATAATATGAACATTGCATACATATGTATGTGTGTATATAGCTATGAACGCAAATATATATAAACTCATATAATACACACACACACACATATAAAATATATATTCCTCTATATATATAAGCTCCTTAATATATATAAACTCCTTAATATATAAACTCCTTAATAGATATAAACTTCCTAATCCCATGCACTACAGAAAATTTATATCAGTTGGAGGTGGAAACACCCAAACCATTCTGGCGACACAGACTACAGCTGAAAAAGACCATGCTGCAATTAAAATGGGGTGGTCTCCAAAAAGAAAACTGTATTAATCTTCTGCAGAGACTGAGTGTATAAACATTAGGCAGAGAGAGGGAAAATGCTCTGCATGCTGAAGGGGCTCAAGATTATATGAGAAATTTTAATTAGAGAGCAAATCCAATGTTTCAGTAGGCTGCAATTGCAATTTTAGAATTTTCTTGCTTCAGCAATTCCAAATTTAGCCCTCAAGACATCCACTTTCTCTATAATAAGCTGATGTTGAAAGTTAACAATGAATACATGTAGTAAAGCCACAGAGCATCTAGGAATAGAGCTGATAGCATTTCAGCAAGGCACTCCAAACCCCTCTTGCATTCTCCTCAACTTCCTCCATCTCCATGGGATGGCTCGGGGGGTTGGAGCACAGGGGAGAGCTGAGGAACCACCATTTGGGCAATTTGTGTATTACAGGGCAGCTCTGCTCTGAGAGCTTGAACACAGATGTTTTAATGCACTGCTGTAAATTCTTATGTCTTGACCTTCTGGAGAGCCCTTGTTACCACACACACAAAATAAATCCCAAGCATCGGCAGAGTCACAAAAATGATGTTTTTTCCACCAACAGCAAAAGTTCAGGTCTGTGTGAGCTCGTACCCAACCTCATCTGCAGCTCCATGAAGCCTGCTCTGCACACCTCAGCAGCACCAAGACCCTGAGGGAGCTCTCCCAGGGCCACCTGAGTCTCTCTCTGATGAGGGGATGAATCCACAGGAGGCTTTGAGCCAGCCTCCACATAAATCCTCCCTTCTTTATGGAAAGCTGCAGAAGCAAGGGACATAGATGAAACTTCCGTGTAGCCCTGTAAGTCTTGGTCATATTTTTTGTCTCTGGGAACTGGTGTTCTTGACATAATTTAAGGCAGCCCAGCTTTAGTTTGAAGGGCAATAAAGTACTAAGCCAGCTCACAGCCTGCTCCTGTCTCTGCATCCTGAGATACTGATGCTGGGGGGATGAGGCAATGGGGTGGGGGAGGTGTTCTCATTCCCGGTTTTCCCAAAAGCTCTGTTCAAAACCACAGCATATTTGCCAAAAGATAGGTTATGCAATGTGAGACCTTCAGTCCAGCAAATATAATTAGTGGCTCATTTTCATAAGAGGTGATTTACAGCAAAGAGATGATGCTATATCAAAAATCTTTGAAGGTTTCCCTTTTGTGCATTTCTAAAAAGGTGCACTTGTGTCTGATGAGTTCCCTTCTCAAGAGCAGATGACAAGTGAGCACTTTAATGGCAAAGCTTACGCTTAAATGCTATGTTTTTGGCCGTAGTAAGCATTACTCTTTCAGTCTGAATCTCCTGTGGATGGATGGAGGAGACTACTCCTAGTCTGCCTCCTTGGTTGTGCAGGGAAAAGGCACTGATCCCACTGGATATATCTGGTGGCAGACTGGGCACTGCCGCTCCAGTGTGGTGGACTAGACCTGGTAAAGGATGAGAGGAGAAGAAGGAACAGGAGACAGATCTGCTGGCAGCTGTTTGATAATTTGGGTATGTTAACACCGTGAGGAGACTGGTCCCTTGCTTTTGCCAGGGTCATGCCCAGCTGTCCGTGTTAGAGGGAATAACTGCTACACCTACCAGGGGCTGGAGGAGAAAAACAGTGCACCAAGGAAACAATATCTTTCATGCAGCTATCACACTGCTATTGCACCTTTCTGCCTCATTTCAGGACAACAAAGGTTGCTACAAAAATAGTCTGCTTTTCTCCTTACCCACCACCAGCACAGCAACACCACATTTAACTTACATTGCTCTGAGTGTGGCCCTTCATCTCAATGGGTTCTTTCCCCTCTCTTTTATGCTTTATGGGAGAAAGGGTTTTGAACTGCTCCCATTTTCTCCCCGTGACCAGGGGTTGTCAGTGCCTGTTGTAGCTCAGATGGTGTGGGACAAGGTTTAAAGCCAGCCCAGCAAATGGCTGTCATCAACACATTGTGGCCTCAAAGTCACCCGGAGGATTCCGAGCAGCAGAACAACAGGCAGTGTGTACAAGAGGAATGAAGGTGAAACCAAGCTAAAAATAGCACATGCCTAGTGAAACCATTAAGTGTGATCACACCTAGGACACCCTGCTTTCATGGGTACCAGCTTTGCTCACAGAGGAGAGGGATTTAAAATAAACTGAGGACCAGGATGCTCTGTGGCTATTTGCAACACCCTGGCTGTCACTTTATAAACTGTACATTGCATATTGATTGCATTTGGATGTGATGTGGTGAGCTCTGTGGGGTTATTTCTCATCTAAACCTGCAGAAGATCAGGATAACCCAGCAATGTACACACTGGTATATTTCTTTTGGAAGAGGACCACTACTTGTGCAATTCATCTCCTCATCCCAGACACAGGACTAGGAAAGGCTAACACAGCAGTGTGAATGTATGGCAAGGAAATAATTTTAATGCTTTAGTTGCATACAGTGAGAAAGATGGGAGAGTTCTGGTTAAAGAGGATTGCCTTTTCATCTGGAATGCCACATGTAGTGTTCTGCGTAGTTTGAAACAATTTAATTGTGGCTTTTCTCCGCCTTGACTCAAAGAACATCCAAATAATAATTAAAATAATAATAATAATAATAATAAAGCTGAATGAAATTTTAAAAGCTTGTTTAATGAGACAATTCCTGTCAGAGGCTCCCTGAGTCTTCATCTTCTCCCCTGTGTATGAGTTGGAGTGCTAATATTTCCGTAACCTTGCCCCTGGTTGCTGAGCCTCTGGTGCAGCTTTGAATTCACTATAGAGAGATGAATGTGCTCACAGGCATGTAAAAAGCCATTAATACCCAGCCAGGTCAGTAGGGTATTTATACACTGCATTCAGTTTTACTTTGGAGACCCTCCAGGAGAGGTTTTGGGCTGAAGAAGTATCTATCTGGGTAAGGAACTGCAGAGGAGTGGGGCATTGTTCTGCCTCAGGATAACGCTGCAGCTCAGCTCTGCAGAGCTCACTGTAAGCTCCTATTTGGCCATGCACAGCTTATCCCATCCCAGTGCACATGTGCAAGATGTACAGGCATGGACATGCCCCGGGACTCTCCTAAATTTAGAGTTTGGCACATGTTTAAGCTCTCTTCTGCACACTGAACTATATTTAGAAGGTGTGGCTACAATAGAAAATCCTTTTCCCTCTATTCCCTGCTTTTAAACCTTTTGAGACATATTTATACTTTGGTCTGTACTACCTATTGCCTAAAAACATGGAGGTATACTGCTTTAATGTATTTTTTTTTAATAGCAAACCAAATCTTCAGATATGGAACTAAAACTGTTGTTATAGCATAAATTTCTCACTGAGATTTTCTCTTGGTGTTTGGTCCATCAATCCATTGCAAAGGCCCAACAGCTTTTGACTTTGAATTTCCAGTTAATGTAACTTAGGTATAGGTTGTTTTCCTAAATACTGCTCCTCAAGGGCTAATGGCACTCAAGGTTTCATGGCCAGAGTCCACCCCTGATCCATGCTTGCCCTGAGCACCACAGCTGATTACTTGACTCAGTTACAGTAGGAAGTGTTTAGGCCACTGTGAAGAGAGTGTGGGGACCATCCTTAATTAATTCCCAGTGCCTCTGGTTGCAAGTCCAGTCATCTCTTGGAATCACAGAATTGTTTAGGTTGGAAAAGTCTTCTAAGATCATTGACTCCAACTGTTAAGCCATCACTGCCAAGTCCACATCACACTTTTCCCTGCCCCATGGCCTGAGCTGTTCCTTGTGCTTAAATGTGAAAGTCCTGATGCTTCAGCAGGTTTTGAATAAAGTATTAGCATTTATAGATGTATTTTGTGGATATATTAAAGCAGTGTTTCGTTTAGTGTCATTGTTTAGACTGAGTTGGAGGGCTGCGTTTACATCTTTAATTTCACTTAAAGGCCATCAGGGAACTTGGCTCACACAGAGCACCCTGGTGCTTTTTGGAGTATCTGCTTTTCTTAGGAAGACAGGTTACACCAGTGGGAAAGTCTGTACATGCCAGAGGAACACTGGGCATGATCCTGAGGAGTCCCTACCCCACACCCTGGGAAGGACATCCATAAACCAGAGGACCCTGCTCAGCCAGGCTCTGATTCTTCCTCTAAGCTCCAGGAGGCCGAGATGGGGTGGTTCTGTCAGGTGTGGAAATTCTCCTTTCCCTCTCCTCTCTGGGATTACCTCATCAGGAATAACAAAGAGGAGGGTGCCAGCAGGCTGCTGTTCCATGGTTTGGGCATGTTGTGTATCCTTGTGCCTCAGGTACCTGCAAAGGGTGCCAAGCCCTTACTAATGTTCATCTCAGATCGAGTGCTGTTGGTGTAAAATAGCTGATTAAAATTATTCCTCATTCCTTCCTCCCCCAGCATTTCATTCCCTGAGGAAAGGAGTCCCTATTGATATATGACTCAATGGGAAAAGTGACTCTTCTTTCCCGTAGGTATCTAAAACTCTTTAGTTCATTTTTCTCCTCTCATTTTTCTTCTCCTCCAAGCTCCCAGGCTGTGTGGAGCCATGCACCACCTGTAACTCTTATCTGCTTCCATGGGGATCCAGGTACCCTTTAAACAGTGGTTGGATTATTAACAGCTCACAGCAGAGGAGGGAAATTTAATACAGCAAATGGATCAGGCTGGAAATCTGTGAAAAGGTGACTTGTCTTCTTTCTTCCCCTGCTGTCACTAGTCCATCTTCCTCCCCTCCTTTCTGTTGCTCACAGAAAGATGGCCATATGGGAGGTGCCCATTTTGGAGGACGTTATGGAAAAGTTCTGGAGGGTAAATACCAGGTAGAGATGCAGTGTTACAGCAAGCTTTTCTGAACTTGAGCAAAGCCTCAGCCATTTGCACAGGAGAAACAGCATCCTGGGCTCTGTCAGAGCATTTTCTTGTGCCTAGGAGTGCCCAGAGGTCCCAGATTGTTCTGGTCCCAGTCTCTCGTGTGCTGCCCAGGAAATACAAATAAACCCTTGTGTTGTCAAGCTGGGGCACAGCAAGAAGTTCCCTTGCTTACAGCTGGTGTGGGGAATGCTTTTCCTAAGCCACACATGTGCTTTTATAGGGAGGAAAGGCTTGCAAGGGGGAATGTGAGCAGAAATGGCATCTGGGCTTGCTTTGAGAACATCTCCTGCCCTGTGCCAGGGTTCTTCCATCAGCACTGCAGGTGGGAGCCAGGTAGGACACTCAGTGCCTGGTCGCCTTCTCAGCTCTCCCCAGTCCCACCAGCACCAGAAAACCAGTCCAGCTGCCTCCCCTCCTTGCCTGTGAGGAGATGACCTTGATGAGGCAGAGGAAGCACAGGCTTCACCCTTGCTACTGAAAAGTGGCAGCTGAGGGTGGTCCAGAGGGCAGTCCCACATGTTCCAGGGAGGGAATGAAGGAATTATTTCCTTCTGTGTTTAGCTCAGAATTTTCATAACTAATAAATTAAATGAATACTTCCAAAAAAAAAAAAAAATCTTTGGCTCACAGGGCTCTGAAAAAGAATCACATAATCTTTCAAATTTCTTTTTTTCCTAGTCAGTTATTCAAATAGCACCCAATAAAAAATGCAAAGCTGGGTTGGTATGAGAGGTGGGAAAAGTTTTAGCTTAGAATAACATTAAACAATCAAAACACAGTAAAAGATAAATTCCTGGAGTGCAATTACATTATGCCAAAAGCAGACATGGTCATATATATTTGACACCTATAGCAGTTTGGAATTGTCTGATCCTGTAATATTTCTCAGATGATTAAATACAGCTCAGATTTGTGCACTGCACAGCAACCTGAGCCCAATTACTACCCATGTACTCCTGGGTGCCAGCTGTGTGTTTATTTTCACAAGGAATCTGCAACTGAATCACAGTGGTCAAGGAAAATCTGAAACTGAAGATAAAAAAAGTCAACAGAATTCCAATTTAAGTCAGTATTAAAGTTGTCATCTTTAAGGTCTTTTCTCCTTAAAATAAAGGAGAAAGGGAAGAGAAAAAATAGGTAGGATAGTTTATACCTTTCAGATTTACTTTTTCAGGGTGTTTTCAAATTCAGAGGGAAAAAACCTCCAAACCCTGCATGGGTATTTCAGTTCTTCAAAGACTTAAATGCTGATACCACAAAACACATAGACCTTGGACAGAAATGAAATGAAATGAAATGAAATGAAATGAAATGAAATGAGGAACTCTGCATTCTGCTTAGATTCAGAAGCTGAAATTCAGAAAATTCTCTATCATGATTTTAAAAAGTTGGTCTGTATAAAGTTTGTTGTGTGCCTTCTCAGTGTTGTTTCAGAGTCCTTTTTCTTTTGTGCAGTCTTTGCTTTACTACGTTCAGAGAAAATTGCTTGAAGCAATGGTTTGTACCTCCAAATGGTTTGTACCTCCAGATTCTGTGTTAAAATTGTTCCTCCAGTATTAGGTGTTGTCTCAATGTGCTTGTATTTGTGTGCTGTATATTGAGAGATTGTATCTCTAAATATACTCAGTTGTTACTCCCCAAAACCAATGTATTTCCCTCAAAAGTGGTTGTCATCAAAGGCGCAATTTTTGACAATGATTTCCCGAAAGTGACTGTTTTCCATGCAAAAGATTTATGCAGGCTGATAACTTGTTTGACACAGGTTGTCAGAGTACTACTAAATGTTTAGTTAGTACTGAGCTCTGCTGAGATGGATGCTGTGAGCTGGAGGTAAAAGCTCTTTTTACAATCATCCCTCTGTCTTCCAGGAGACAGGCAAAAAGCACAGAGTGCTCTGGAATGGGCCAGGAGATATTTTTTTCTGTTAAAAATATTTCTCAGGAAACGTGGAGATGACACTATAGTTTCTCTGAGAACACCTCTTATCCTGTGAGAACACCTCTTATCCTAACAGTTCCCAAAACTTTTCCATAGAGCCCCTGTTGGGGAAGTGGAGATGAATGAAAGTGAGGAGTAAGTAAGGAGCCTGCTGACAGATGAAAGCAGTTACTACCTAGCAGAGCTACCCAGGCTTGGCCTGTGGAAGAAGAAGGGTGATGTCTCCTTCTGCTTTTTAGCCTGTAGACATTTATCACCCTTCGGTCGGATTTCCATGCTCCACCTCACAAGGGTGGAACTCCATTGGCTTCGCTTAAATTATTACTGGTTTAGATGTTGTTATGTTTTTGGAGACCCTCCAAATTCAGTCTAAACCACTGAGTTTTACATGGCTTCCACTCAAACCCATTAATTGGCATCGGTTCAGCTGAAACTTGGTCAAAGCTTGACATCAGCTTAGCATATATTTGTGAATTTTCAAAATGATGAGTGCTGGGTGACACACATCCTTGTCATTTCCATTACTTCCTAATGGTAGGTGTATAACAAGCCAAATCTGATGTGTCTAAGTCAAAATAAATTCATTAAGTCAATTTATGTTTGCATTTTGTCAGCCTGTGATATCGATCTGCGTGCACTTTAAGACATGGGAACATTGTACCTATGTCCTGGGAGTGTTTATTGACCAAATACAGGTCAGCAGATGCTTAGCAAGCAGCTTTCACCTTTTATAATTGTTTTTCCCAATGAACAAGGTTTCATTATCTAGAGTTTTACAGAAATAATCTCAGTAAACTATACATGAGACTTCAGAGCTCATATAGGAGGAGAACATTTGACAAAAAGAAAGAAAAGAGTGCCCATTTAAAAATTGCAAGTGAAGCAGCTGGAAAGTACCTGAGGAGTTTGCATTCTTGATTCCCCTTTGACTATTTGTGTCAACATCAAATATCATACCCATCATGAAATGCATAACATACAGAAATGCAACAGCAGATCAACATCCCTGGATATTTGGAGGATTCTACCATGTTGGTCATTCAGCATGTTGCAAATCTACAAAGGAAATAAATCTATTCAACCTATTATTAACATTTTCCCTTCCCCTCTTCTGTTTTTCCCAAATCTAGCATTAAAGATAGGTCAAGAATTCTACAGGTGGGGTTATAAACTTAATGTGAAGCTTTAATCTAGAATATGAAGTGTGGAAACATGCTTTTAATATGTGTGTGTGGAGACTGTTTTTATCAGGGGAAGTGTTCTTCTGCCCTGGGGTTTTTGTTTGTTGCTTCAACCGAAGAAAATGAGGCTGTTAATTTTGAAAGTTTTAAATGACAGCCCAAGTTGAGGAGGAAAAACTTGGTGCTGCTGCTAACCATTCACCCACAGAATTTAATAATACAAATAATTACAGAAATAATACAAAATGCAAGCAGGCAGCAGCATCTTTGTCAGCTGTTTTTATAAAGAAGCCAGAAACCTTTGAAAGGAGAGCAGCAGTGAGGAGACCAGGCATGCTGGGATATGGACCTGCTCTATACGAGCAAGGGATTTAAGAGTTGCTTTTCATCATTTCATGCCAGCAGCAAGTTTCATCTCCAAAAGCCAAAAATTTGGTTTTCATGCATTTAACTTCTAGCTAGTTGGAGCCTTTAATAGGAGCCTTGTCCACTTCATGGAGGCTCTGGTGCTTTGAAAAGTGTAGCTTTTGCCATGCCTAATGCTGCTCTGCTTTTATGCTAAACTGAATAAACACGATCTGTTTTAACACTCACTTCCCTTCTGCTTAGCGCTTGGCACCCAACATTAATAAAAGTTTGTTTTGTAAAACTGCGCTTCCCTGGACCCACGAGGGATCATGTGGCTTCTGCATGCTCTGCTTTACTGTCCAGAGAGGCGCCTGGAGGGGATTGGGACATTTTACTCAGCATATACTAAGTTCAAACACACTGGCTTTTTTCCCATGCTTTGCCAAACTTTTTTCTGTGTCAAAGCTTGGCTTGTGGCTTGGGGAGTATGTGCCTGGCATGCTGGGGAGTGCTGGGGGAAGCGGGGGGACAGCTGAGGAACATATGGCTTCAAACTGCGAATTTTTGCTTTCCTTATCCCCCAGAATTGCAGGAGCGGTGAGTTTAGAGCACCCCCCCAAGGCTTCTTTAAATTGCATCCAGCTGCAGTGGCCTCTAATGGGAATAGTCCATCACAGCCGTCAGCACCGCTCCCAGCCACAGCTCCCAAATCCGCGGGCTGGATTGTGGCTATCCCCACGGGCTGGAGGCATTATTATTCCTCCAAACATATTGCTGAACATTGTGCTATCCCAACAAAAATGTAGAGAGAGTCCTAGGAGCACCCCACATGAGTGAACAGTGCCAGGTAACACCAAATGCCAGACTGGACCGTAATTGCAGCGCTGCGGAGGGACCTGGCTCCGTAAAGGGACTTCGACAGCGTTTGCAGCACACTTCAGAATGTGCTCTTAATGGGATTAAGGTCACCCAAGTGACATGGGTATGACAGAAGGCAACACGAAAATCTATGGCCTGGTGTGTCAGTAGCAGTGAAATAACATGGGGATTATGCAATTATTTTCAAGAGCAAGTTAACAATCAGGGAGCAGTCACGCATTAAACCATTTATAGAGTGGAAATAACAGCTTCTTAACCTACTGTAAACACTGATTTTTTTTTTTTTTCTTTTTTGCTAAACTGCTGTAAAACACGAACAGCAACATGCACATTATGTGATAATTCAGGCAAGACATAATAAATGCTAATTTAAACTGAAAAGGAGCAAATTGAACACGCCTGGGCTGTGGAAACACCACCATCTAAATCTAGCACAGGGCTTGAACTAAAGATGTTACAGCGTGAAAGGTCAAAATTATCCAACAGCTTCTCAAAAGGCTTGTTCTTTATGCAATATGAATTCTCTTATGGAATCTCTTTCCCCTCAGTCCCTTCCTCCCCCAAATCCTGGGAATATTAAGAAATGCACAAACCAGATGACCCCTGTAGAAAGATGAATGGAGGTATTATAAAGAGGTGAGTGTCTGCAGATGGGGAACAGTCATCCTTTTTGTTGCTTCCCTCTCACTGTAAAGTCTAGGAATGAAATCACGATCCCATTAGCGTCAGAGTGAATGTAGCCAGAGAAAGGATGGGTCAGGATATTCACCACTGTCTTCTGTGTACCAAAACTTGAGAATCTCACTTGACAAACCCAAATAGATCTTTGTATTTTTGTTATTTCTGAGCTTGCAGAGGCTCTCATAGCTCATGCATTTCTCTTCACTGTCCACATCTTTGATGGAATCTGCTCACAACCAATCCTGGGCCTGCCCCTGTAATTGCATTCCCTGTTGGTGTGAGGAGTCAAGTCCATTTTCCCTTAATCCTGTAGGGCTCTGCTGAAATACAGCATCACAGGGTTTTGATAGCAGTGGAGGAGACAGAGAAAGGAGAAGCACATTGGGAAGAAAATCTGATAAGAAACCTCTAGGAATCACACCTGTTCCCCCAGCCCAGATAACTTCCCATCCATGCTCTGTCTGATTTGGAAAGTGGGCTTCAAATTGGGCTTCCTGTGTCTTAAGGCAAATCCCTGCATTAATCACAAAGGAACTTTCTTACTCACTTTCAAGCTCTCCTTCTGCCACTCTCACTTCTTCACAGGATGCTTTTGGAAGTAAAATAATACAAAATGTGAAATTAAGAAAATTTAAAAAAACAACAAACCCACACCATGTTTCCTGCCCAATACTCCAGGATGAGCGCATGTAGCTGATGGGAAATAGATGAATACATGCATTTTCTTTGATCTGCATGTTTCTGTGCCCATTCTGTGTTTGTGTTTCTTCAGCAAAGGGGGTTGGAAACATTCTGACGGTTGGGTTTGGGTTGTTTGTTGTTTTATGGTTTGTTGTTTTGGTTTTTTTTAATATTTACACTGCAAACACAACATGAAAGCATTTAGTTTGACAATATAGTCATTCCAAGAATGCCAGATTCAGCTTGGTTCACCTAAATTGTAGGCTCAATGGGTGAGACCAGCTGAGATTTGAATCTCCAGTGTATTCTTCAATGACAAACTGAATCGAGAGTGGATTTCAACCCTCCTTTTTGAAATTACTTATGATTTCAAATACTCATCCAGAAGTAGTGCAAAGTTCTACTTTTGCTGATGAGCCTCATTTTGTGAGGTTTTCCATAAAATGAAATGAAATGAAAGAACGGTATCAGAAGAGTCAGACATATTCTCATTAAATGTTACTTATGTTGTTTTATTTCCTTATATTTGTTTTTAACTTACCTTGTTTTAAACATTGTTCTAGGCAATGCCCAGCTTTGTGATCCATTGATTCCTGTATCCCTCCCAACAGTGTTTCTGGGCTCAGGAGGTCTGACCAGTCCTTGCACTTCTCCTTTGAGTGGCTCTAGCACCATACTCAGTGCCATCACACCCTCAGTTTTCATCTGTGCCTGGCAAATCTTCCCACTTTTGAAATACCTCCTTGTGAAAAGGCAAGGAGCTGCCAGATTTATGGAGAATCCAGTCTTCCAGCTAGTGTTAAAGAGTTGAGGAGGAGTCTCCCAAAACAGAGCTCAGGCCAGGACTTGCAGACATCTGTGTTTTCACCCAGCTGGAATAGAGAAGAGTGGGAAGTCACAGGGATGCTACAGGTGAAAGAACTGAGGCAGGCTGGTAAATGAATGTGAGGGAGATATACAGTCTGTCCACAAAACCCAGAATAAAGCAACTGTTGAGGATAAAGCAACAAAGGTGAAGACCAAGGATGAGACTCAGGACCTCTGTAGTGGGTGTGAAGGGCACAGTGGGTGGAGGGACAGTTCACAAGGTCATGTAGTCATAGGACAGGGGGTAGGAGAAAATATTTCCCGTGAGGGTGGTGAGGCCCTGGCTCACCACAGCTCACCAAGGAAAACTGAGGATGACCCATCCCTGGAAGTGTTCAAAGCCAGGTTGGAGGGGGCTTGGAGCAACCCGGTCTAGTGGAAGGTGTCCCTGCCCATGGCAGGGGGTTTGGAACAAGATGGTGTTTACGGTCCTTTCCAACCCAAATTGTTCTGGGGTCTATGATTCTGTTCTATGATTGCAGAAATGAAAAGTAACAGAAGGACCAAAATTTAGATTCAGTCCAGAGAAGAGCTACAACTCTCAGAAAAGATGCTCCAAAAATGAAAGTATTCCATAAACACACTCAGAGACTGGAATCATATGTTCCTTGAAATGAAGAAAGTCACTGGCTGCCTTGACAAGGCTCCACAGGTAGCAGAAGGTGGAGGAAATGAAAGAGGAAATGCTATTTTTATGTCCCCAATTCGTTTCTATATACAGTACAAGGATCAGTCACTTGTGTTGTTAAGTGCACTAAAAGTTTCGCTTCTTTTTCTTCGAAAAGGTGACTCATGGAGTTGTGCAGTGCCAAGACAAACTCGTTTATTCCCCTTCATCGAGCATTTCACTTTTCCTGCAGTGTACCCTGCAGGAAACCTGAGAGTTATTGGGACTGTCAGGATTTCTCTGTTAGGACCAATCCATTTCTATTACTTCTTTCTGTAAATTTTAATTGTTATTCCCTTTCCTGTATTACTTGAATGACACAAGCTATATAGAAATAAAGAGCACAACACTCAGGAAGGAAACACACAAGCAGTGAAACAAGAATAATAGTACCGAGTGATAAAATAAAAAGTGCTGTAAGATGAGTTTTCAGATCAATGAAATATTTGTACAGGATGTTGAATTTCAGGTTAGAGCATCAGCTAAGTTTTGTCAATCAACAGAAATTTCTTTTTCATCAGGTTAAAGATATAGCAAAGAAAGGATGGAGTGGTATGAGGTATAAATGGCACCCAGGCTACTTCATGTAGTAATGTGGCATGCCAGGATGATCATCCATAAATGCCTAGCTGGCCATTTCCTGAAGATTATAAATGCAGACTACTGTTTAAAAAACCTCCTGGTTTCTGTGAAAAAACTGACACAAGTAATAAAATTTATCTCTCCCAGTTAAGTGTGACAAATGTGCTCCAGAGAAGGGCTGAGCTCTGTGAAGCCATACGTGCTGGTGGCTGTATGGATTTCCAGGTGCTTTTATACAATGCCATGGCTGGCTCTTCAATTACCTCCCACAGAACCAGTCATGCAAGAGGATAAAGAGACTGAAATAAAGCTGAGGTTGGGCACTGCTTCAGTTTTAGAAATAAGAATGTTGTGTCTATTGGATTATGAAGTCTCACATCTGGATCATCGACTCTCACACTCCAAGCTGGGATCAATGCTCTGCTTTATAAACTATTATTAGATATTCCCTGGGCTAGAAACAATGATCTCCTTTCTGCCATACCAGACGAGTGCTCTAATTGCTGGCCCTCGGGGCCAGTCTCTTGCTTTCCATCTTTGAGTCTTGCTGGAGCTTTGCTAAAATGGTTAAATATTCAATAGGTGTAAAAGAAACAGCCCACAGCCTGACCAGCAAGGTAGTCATGGGAGAGCTGGAGAAGGAATCAGGGCAAGAAGGGCAAGGAGGTGAGTGTGGGTTTTCCACTGGCTTTTTATAAAAACACAAATTCGGACAGCTGACTGGGTTCCAGCCCAGCTTGGGATTCTCTAAGCAAAAGAGGAACTCACCCCATAAAATCCCCTCATTTCACTGCTAATCAAGTGAGTGCCCAAGGCACTTCTCTGCCTGACTTAGGGCAGCCTGCAGGTCCTGATAGATACCTAGTCTGGTTTGGTGTTCTTTTTGTACAGAAATTCCCTGCTGGACCTGAGAAATCTGTCATAAAATGTCTGTTTCTGAAAAATTAATTGAAATTGCTGTTGGCCGCCTTCCCTGAAGATGTGCTGGGCATCTCCAATTAACCTTTGTGAATTCTTCACTAATATTTTGTTATGATATAGATATGAGGGGGAGGGGAAATGATGTGACTGGATTTCTGTTGTTTTTTGGAGAGTAAATTATTCCAATACACCTGTGTATAGGATGATGCATAGAGCTGCAATTTTTCAGGCTTGTTAACATCTATAAATTGGCATGCAGCTACTTACAGCGTTTTTGCATGTCCTTTTCCACATTATGTTTTGTTCCAGATTACAGACTGCTGTCTAATGTCTCTAAGCATATAATTTGTAGCAATAAAGACCCAGCCATGTATTTATAATAAATGTTAGGAAGAAGCTGGCTTGCTAATCCTGCACTAAAAGCCTTAGTTACTTTGTGCAGGATCTCACCCTCAGTAGTGGCTGTCACAATTTCTGCTCCTATCTCAGCTGCTGGCTGCTGGGTAATATTTTGTTTGCTCTAGTCAGGCTACTGTGCATTTAAACATTTTCCTCAGACTTTTCTGTGCTTCAGTTTTGTACAGATCCCATTCTCAGGTTTCTGTTACTTTGAAACCCAGAGGAATTTATACCCAAAGCAGTAATGTCATTTTTGCATCCATAGCAAACTGCTGGGGATGCTGGCATATATAAATCTGGTTTGTACAGCAGTGTCAGGTCAGCCAAGGAACTGCCACAGCCTTTCAAGCTCTTTCTTGACCAGAAAAGAGATAGTGCTGCTGCCTCTAATATCTAGGTGATTTAACCTCTGGAAGCTATCTCCAGATAGCAGTAGTGGAGGAAAACCTGGATATTGTCATTCCTGAGTCTGGATTTGGGGTCTCAGATTAGCGAGCATTTAAACCAGCCGCGTTGCACGGATAATGAGGAATGCCATTTATAATTAGCGTTTCACTCCATAGGAAGCGATGAGCTACACACCCAATATTCCCAGGGTTCTGAGGAACTCTACATTTGAGCCTGGCAAGTCAATATCTCCAACAGATTAAGGAAAAACATGCCAGCTGGCAATTAGGGCTCTGAGCCCTGGTCACAGAAACATCTGCTCTCCTTATCGTGTGCTTCAGTTCTTACGTAGCCATGCATGGCTTTCTCTCTGTTCAGAAACCACTCGAGCACATAATAAATAAAAATCAGTGTATTGAAACCTTCTGCATGGTCTGACGCCTCCTCAAGAATTTATTGAGTCACTTCAAGTCACTGAAAACTCCTGTAAGATTTAGAAGATAACAGTGCTTGAGATGCTGTAGGTAGGGATAAAATGACAGCTGATCAAAGCACTAATCCTCTTTTTCATTTAGAATATAATTATCCAAACAGGCAGAGTTGATAAGGAAAAAAAAGGTGCATTTTTTCCAGTGAAAAATAGAAAATAACGATTTCCAAGTTGTACAGTAAAACTGCAGTGTGTCTGACTTCTGACTCTGTCCAGACTCACCACCCAGCTCTAGTCTCCTCCAACTGAGGACATTTGTTTTCTGTGGAAAAGACCTTCAGGATTACAAGAGCATGAGGTCATTTAGCAAGTTCCTTGATCAGGATGTTTGAACATCCAGACCATGGAAGTACCCAACATAACTATTGACTTATCCTTTGCAGCCCACATATACATGGCTGATAATATAATACAACATATTTGCCATAAGTGTTCTTATGCACACCCTTATAAAAACTGTCTGAAGAACTTGTTCTGCTATGGACAAAATTAAAAATCTTTTGTTAAAACATAGTTCAGCTGAGCTAAAAAATATTTTTCAGCTTTCCCATGGGCCTGGAGAAAGTAATTTGTTTTACTCAACTTCTAAAAATTAAAGTTATTGTCTTAAGTTTCTACTAATACAGTTAGTAAGAAATGTATCCATATGAAAAGTGATGGATGTAATATATAGGTGGATATAAAATAACATTTTATTTCATATAACCTATGTCAAGGTTAAATCCCTTGATTGTGCTGCTTAAATAGTGTCAACTGACTTATCAGGAAAGCAGTCTTCATCTCCTCCCTCAGGGTAAGCCAGGACTTTGTAATCTCAGATATTTGCACTGCAGAAAGCAGCATCCCTTTTGGAGCAACTTCCTAGGCAAACCTTAAAGAACTGGTTCTACCCTATTTTTGACCGTGTCAATCTCCCTCTGGTTGTCCTGTCTCTGCTACCACAGATATTCCATAATCACTTTGCTTCTTTTAGACTTTTTTTTCCCCGGCAGTTTCATTATTAGTGCAGGAATAACCTGAAATGAATAAGACTGTGGAAACAGGATGCTCTTGTTGCTTTGGCACACGTCCCGCAGCCCTCCCTCTTCTAGGAAGGAGTGAGCAGCGTTGCTGTGAAAGTTGTTAAATGGAGAGTTAGCAAATCTGACCTAAAGCACTCAAAGAAAAAACTTTGATTTGTTATTATCATCCATGGGGGCAGTAATTACAATTTTTCATCATTTACACAAGCGCCTGTGAAATCACTCCTCACGGTTTTAGGGGTAGCACTTAGACGGAGTGTAAGCTGTGGGATAAGGATACGGATAACAGTGGAATTTCAGGCAAGATTTAAACAAGTCCTTCAAGTGGGTTTACAGTTGTATGGCCTTCAAGGACTTTACCTTCTGCTGACCTCAAACTCATCATCGCAAACTGCAGAGGACACCAGCATTTCTGGTGGCAGCAGACTTTTATACACTCATTCCTAATCACTGAGGAATTAAGTAATTCAGTCAACTCAGCCTTGACCTTGATTTCCATTTGTAATGGATTGGGGCTTTATGGCAATATATCTCTGTCAAAATCAAACAAGTTTAAGTTTGTATCAGGGTTTTAGGCAGAGAAACAGAGAAAACAGGAAGAAAATGAACCCCTTGAAACTGCAATCCTTGTACTTCACATATTCATATTGTATGAAGTTGTAACTTCATCACCAGAGGCAGAGAAAAGTGATATCTCTCTCTGTGTGTCTGTGTGTGTGTGCTCCATCCGTGTGTCCCACAATTAAGTTAATAAATGTTATAGAAATAGCATCAAACAAGTAGAAAAATGCTAAGAATGTCCTTAGTGCTGTACTGCACTCTTGACTGTTTTCACAATGGCAGAACTCTCATTAATTCTCATTATGTGAGATGAGTTAATGTAATTAACAGTAATGTTGTTGTGTCATGATACCCTAGGGATATATTGTAGCAGTTTGAAAGGAGAGGTGAGAGAGTATTTTGAGTGAAGTTATACAGCTGCAAAAACCAGGGAATCTTTTTGGCACACAAACCCTTCCTCAGGACTAAAGAGAAACATCAACAAAATTGGGCCATTTTTTCTAATCTCCAGAAGGGTCCAGAAGTTTGGGTTTTTTTAAAACTGTTTTAGCTGGCATAATGAAAGTTTTTACCTCTCCCTACAAGCTTCACCTGACTACACCTGGGCACTGAATGCAGATATTGCTGATACCAACCACAAGAATAATAAAATAAATATTTCCTGCTCTGAAATCCCCCTTCCTCTATCTTCACCGTCAGGTACGAACTGCACCACAGCTCCCACCTTATTAAAGAGAGGGAGTTCTAGTAAAGAGATAACAGAATTGGGTTTCTATTTGCAAAGGCGCGCTCGTTTAGATGATGCTGTAGCAGATGTAGCAAATACCTCACAGTAAAAATATTTCCAAACAGGAGATTATCTTTCCTGGCTGTCCATCGTTATGGATATGCATTGCTTATCTCCTGCTCAGCTGTGAGAGCCTCCTGTGAGAAACAGTTTATACATTATTCAGGCTTAGTCGACTGATAGAGTAGATTGACCTTGTCTCCTGTGAAAAGAAGCAACTTTTTTCCTTCGTGGTGGCTTGCAGAAGAATAATGGCTGTGATGATAATGAATAGCTTATTCATATTTCAGAAGTGGAATACCGACAGCGTGCTAACTAGAGAAGGTCAGGGCACACGGGAATACAGCGCGAACCTCTTAACCTTGAAGAATGATTAAGGAACTTTTGCTTTTGTTAGGAAACTCTAATCAGCCTTGTAATGGAACGCTTGATGTTCTCCTCTTCATGCCATCCCACTAATCCTTTCCTAGGTCACAGCTACTTCCATGCCTTGCTGGAGGGCAGCTGGCTCCGAGGACCACGTGTGCTCTCTGTTGGTGCAAGAGCCACTCAGACAGCTTAAATATTTGTGAAAGTGAACCAGGTCTAAGAAGGAATAACTGGGTGGCCCCAGGAAGAGAGAGAAGAGGAAGACCCAAGAAAGGTCCTGGTGTGCTTGGCACCAGCTCCCGAGTTCCCAGCACCTCCTTCACCCTCTTTGCATGGGGAAGCCCAGCCCAGAACTGGAGTCCCTTGCCCACCTGTGGAGAACAAGATAATGTGTTATCTCTGGCAACTCTTCCCTGCTGAGGGGGATGGACAGCCAGGAACTGTTTCTCTCCAGGATACAACTCTGATTCACAATCATCAGAGCAGAAATATTGAGATCCATTCGGAGGGAAGACAAAAAGCAGTCCAGATCATGGCAGAAAAGAGCAATAATAGTGTTACCTGCTTTGGTTTGTTTATTAACTATGACCCCCTCAAAAAAGTTATTTTCCCTGAAATGTTCCAGCAGATATTACATTAGTGGCTTATTCAGCTATTTTTACTGAAAGATGTGCAAAACTTTGAAGAGGATTTTTATTCAACTGCCAGAGTCCCATATCTGACTATCTACATAATAATTTCATATTTCTGGTCTATGGCTGTATCGTTTTCCAAAGCAGAAGCAAATCCTCTATTTTGGAACCATCTGAGTGTGAAAATTGTAAATTTTACACTCTGGGAGGTCTGATCCAACCTCCATTAGAACTGACTGGAAAATTCTAATTTATTTTAGTGTGAGCTGGACTGCGTGCCCACAAAATGTCTCCAATAGCCTTCTGTATTTTGATGGCTGAAAGCATGAATTGGAGAGATGACAAAGGATTTATAACACTCAATCTTCACTCAGTATTGGAAAGGGACCAGTCTGGAAGTTGTTAGTATGTAAAACCAGGAGCTACAAGCTTGTGAAGGAGGAGTGATTAAGGTACCCATTTCCTACCCTCCTTATGCGTCCTGCCTCTAAATCAGGTGGTGGGAAGGGGGTTGTTGTTGGGGTTTATGATGGGAGTGAGAACTGGTTAATTCTGTCAATAAGTGAAATAAGTTACCTGTTGGTCGCAGAAAGTGCAGAGATTAATTAAAATTGAAATTGCTGTGGCCTTAGCAAACAGGTCACAGCTTTCAATCAAACGTGTGGGCTGTGGGCTGGTTGTTGATGTCCCTGCTGCTGGCTGCTGTGAAATTCTGTGCAATTTCAGTGCACAGAAATTCCTCCCTGGTGGGTCCCTGCAGGGAGTCTCCTGCACAGAGACAAGTCAGATGTTTAAAGCCGGAATTGGAGAGAATTATTTTCTGACCCACTGTAAAAGGATCATCATAAAGGGAATAGAGGGGAGCCAGGTCAGCTGGCAAATGTGGTCTTTGCAGCAGGATGTCTGCTCTATTCAGTGCAAAAATGATTTCTCCTTTCTTTGAAGATTGGTGGGTGTGTGCCACACCAGTCTTGGACAGGTGGAAGAGGAGTAGAGAGGGAGGCAAAGGTGGGGGTGCCAGATGCATGGAAAGGTTTGGGTTGGAAGGGACTTTATCTTGTTCCTACACCCTGCCATGGGCATGAACACCTTCCACTAGAGCAGGTTGCTCAGAGCCCCATCCAGCCTGGCCTTGTACTTGGTGATGGGCTCCCCTTAACACCCGGATCATGGCTACGTTAGCTGGGTCTTAGGTCTGACCTTCTCAGAAATGAAAAAGGTTATGGGAAGTAATCAAACTTCACTGCCACAGAGGTTATCTATCCATATTGGAAGTACTTTTAGCAGAGTTAAGTGAAGAAGTTCAGGTTTTTCCTTTCTGCAGAAAGCAAAAAAAGTTAAAAATTTGAGAGTCATTTCAAAAGGGCAAAAGGACACCTAAGGAAAACAGGGAGCTTTTGAACTGCAGTTTCAAAGTGCCCTGACCCAGGCACAGAGGTTGTTGATTATTGTTACTCATGGGCAGAAAAAAAAACCCCAAGAGGATAGAAAATGTTTTTTACTGAAGGGTACAAGGTAGCGCACAAAAGTTTGGTGAAAAAAAAATCTATCATGTAGGTGCACAAGAAACCACCATGTGTGAATGTGAGAGTGTAGGTATTGAAAAAGAAGGAAATATTTTGTAAATGTAAAGTTTGGAACCAAGGGGGAAAACCTGTGTGTTTAAGTATAAGCTGGAGTATGGTTTCAATTAAATTCTGGTTTTTGTTAAAAAAGAAATTAGTCTGCTAGTGTTAAGAACAAAACATATCCAGTAAAACAGCACTTATTATTTATTGCACCTCTGCAAAACTGACGATTGTTAAGTGGTGAAATTTGATAACAGCTTCAGCTTTTGTTACCAGCATATTATAATTATATTTTAGAATTCACTTACTGCCCAGACAGCAATTAAATACGTTAGTTGTAGCAAAATGAAAAGCTTCTTGATTGAACGGAATGGCTTGGAATAAAACATTCCTCACACAATAGGTCGTGAACCTTCCCAAGGTCTAATCACAGCAAAGATTTCCTTAGGAATCCAAGGGGATAAAGCAGAATTGTGGGATGCAGTTTCTCCTTGAGAAATATCCTTGCTCTCCACAGCGTCCTACGGAGAGGGAGAGAAGCCGAAAGGTATCCACAGGCCGTGTTTGCCATGCAGATGTTGTGGTGTTAACAGCTCCTGTACAGCCCCCGAGTGAATGTCAGAGCTTTTGTTTGCATGCAGCGAGCACTCGGCATCAGCGGAGCTGCCAAAAGCAATCTGTGAGGAGCTGGGAGCGCCAGTGACACCCAGCACAGGAGGATCGATACCCGCACGGGGCTCTCCTGGCTCCGGGCTCCCGCTGGAGCCTCCTTCTGCCGCTTTCCTTTGCTGCAAACCGGAGCAGGGAAAAGGGCATTGCTTTTCGCGAGACATAGCACAAAACCTTTCGCCTTGGAGTGACTAAATGAGTCAATATGTTGCTTTTCCCCTGCCTGCTGAATGCTGGCTCTTCAATATTTAATAGGCTCCTGGCAGTCGTGCATCTGGTGTCCTCAGCCAGGGGACGGTGACCGGCAGGCTCCCCTCCCCACCCGGCATCCACCAGCAATTCCCTTCGGACAGACCCCTTTTCCTGCCGGCTTTGCGTTCACCCCTGCCTCTCTTTTCCCCGGCTCCTACCAGAGGAAGGGCACCAGGCTGCTCAGATGTGACCTTTGTGGGGCAGGTGTTGTGCAGAGGCTTCAATAACCATCCCACACGGCTGAAATTCCAGCCGTGCTCCCTCCCAGG
The DNA here is from genome assembly GCF_000691975.1 of Corvus brachyrhynchos. Classification (NCBI taxonomy): domain Eukaryota; kingdom Metazoa; phylum Chordata; class Aves; order Passeriformes; family Corvidae; genus Corvus; species Corvus brachyrhynchos. The sequence continues at coordinate 2,914,613 of NW_008238452.1, read as the reverse complement.
GCCAGCTCCAGCAGCCAAAACCTCTTCAGAGGGAATTGCTCCCAAGCCACAGATATTTACCCAGAAGTGATGGGGTCACGAGTGGAAGTGTGAAGATGGGAATAAATAGAAATAAAAAGACATTCAGAGGGAGAAGAGGATCTTCAGCCAGTTTTACTGCTGAGGTCAATGTCTTGTCCAGCTTCTGTGCTGGGGACAGCCCATGGCAAAAAATCCGATGGACATAGCTGGCTACAGATCAGGTCTTGTGTGTTTGAAGGAAACAAAATACATTTTATGTGATCTTAGTAAACTCCTCAAGTACCTGGGCTGAGTTGTTCCTATTTGTTAGTAATATTTTACTAACAAAACCTCTGTGCATATTTCTCAGAAAAATTCAGCATGGATGTTGGCATGTATATCAAGTAGCTGTGGAGTTGGTCCACCATATAGACGTTTATGAGAAAGATTTATGGCATGATTAGGAATTCCCTGAAAGAAACTATGTGCAAAACCCTCACATTACTCTGCAGTGAAAAGCATAAAAGCTACAGAGTGTGTGTACATGCTGCAGATGTGTTTAATTTTACCAAAATCAACGGAGTAACTGTGGATTTGCCACAGTGTAACTTAACCACATTCAGTGCACTGAATTTATAAAAGCTGTGAAATTTTCTGGAACACTTCAGAACAAAAGATGTTGAATTATCTGTGTTGTATGGAAAATGTGTGCTTCAAAACTGTTTTTCTAGAGAGCCACAGATCTAATGCAGAAAACAAACTACCTGTCCACTTGGAGCTGGATGCTATCCTGAGAGCCATTAGTCACCATAATCCTCTGCTCAGTGACAAGGCTGGATGTGCATGAGGGTGGATTTATTGCCACTGATGAGATCTCAGGCCGATCACCATCGGAGCTGAGGCAACAGATGGTTCTCCAAGGAGCTTTCCCTAAGAAAGCAGTGTATATAACAAACACTGCCGATACATTTTTGTGTGTTTATTCACAACATGTGTGTACATGTATCTCCTCTAGTGTTGCTCTTTTTTTTTTCCAATTCTTCAGTTTTCCCCGCATTTGCCATTTTCTCGCTGCCATTTTGACCTGTATAACCTTGTGCCATGTCTTTTTTGAGCATGTCTCTCTGATCACATGTGGATCCTCCAGCTTGGTTCCTAGCTGGTAGCTACCACATACTCCCATCCCATGCCTGTTTTTCTCTCACCTCAATGACAACAGCCTCTGCTGGTCTCCACCACTTCTGTTCGGAATAATTTCCCCACAACTGCTCCAAATTTAAAGCTCTGGCACCAGACTGCTCTATGAACATCAACTCCTGCCTCTGTCCTCTGTAACATCACCTGTAACCCCATTCATCCTTAGTTACTGCTGCCCTAAGTCTCACACAACTATTTAGGATATTTCCTCCAAAGCTTTTAAAAGCAACCCCACACTTTTAACGTGTGCCTGTGTTCTGCTGATTTTATCTGTGGATATAAGCTCTGTTTTTAAGCCAGTGGATTTTAGTGCCCTTGAAATTGCATTAAAATGGCATTAATAACACATGCTGGCTCTTCAGCTCTTGGAACTTTGATGTGTCTGGTGGGGAAATGCTCTGGTCAGGCTTTGCTTCTTTCATGGACCAAGCACTTTTGCTCCTAACCCCATGGACTCTCCTTGTCACCAAAGCTAAGAGTCACGGAATCTTTAGGTTGAAGAAGACCACTATCATCGATTCCAACCATTACCCCAGCACTACCAAGGCCACTGCCAAGCCATGTCCCCAAGAGCCACATCTGCACATCTTTTAAATGCCTCCAGGGATGGTGACTTGATCCCTTCCCTGGGCAGCTTCTGCTAGTGCTTGCCCACACTTCCATTCTTTCATGTGCAATATTCAGTGGAAAACAAGGACAAGCAGGCTGAAAAAAACCAGATGAGCTCCTGAGTGCCTGATGAGTGTCTCTGTGTGCAGGACAGGGCAGAGCCCCAGCCCAGATGCAGCTCAGTCATGGCAGCGATTGCGGCTCTTTGCGCTGCTCGTGTGCAGCATCCAAGAGCTGGGGTTAAATTACTGCTCCATAATTTGGTTCTGGACCATTGTTTCTGTAATATGGGAGCAGGCTGAGAGGAATTATATGATTAGTGGGCTTTAGAGGTAAATAGAACTGATGGGTGGGTGGTTTAACAGCATTAAAAAAAGGTTTTTTACAAACTTTTCTTCCAACTGGAGAGCAGAGGAGCCATTTTGGTCTCCATAATGCTGCTCGTTCAAATGGAAGCGGTAGGTCTGGTGAATTTTCCAGTTATAATGCACCTAATTTTACATTTTAAAAAAAGGAAGCTGTTTCCATGTTTTCCTGAGATTTTTCTTTATCAAATATGAATTCTCATACCCAACCAACACTTGAAGGCCCATAAAATGCCATTTCTTCAGCAGAAGAGCTGCCTAAGACCAACACAAGCTGCCCTGACTCTTTTTGACTGGTCCATGGGCATCCTGACACCAAGAGAAAATGGGGTAAGAGTACTAGATATCCTCTCTAAGTGCTCAGAGCTGCAAGGGTTTAGGATTGGTGGAAGCCTGGGTGAGACATTTCCAGCTCAGGACAGGACAAGTGAAGAAATCTGTCTCACGCTGTGGGGGTTGGCTGCTGCAGCATCACCAGAATGCATGCTTATTCTTCAGAAAATCTGCTTGCAATTGCAAGCTGCCTCAATTGTGTCTTCTTTGTAAGTTTTGGACCTAGCACTTATTTTGGATATATTCTGCTTCAATGGAATCTCAATATAGAGGAGATGAGAACACATTGTACTTGTTGGCCCTTTGTTCATGGTGGAAGAGGGACATGTGATGAGGTGTCTGTTTTCTTAACAGGGGTCACATGCAGCTTTGCAGAGAGCACATAGAAAAAACTTTTTTTTGGGAGAATTGCTACAAAATATTAAAACACTCAATTGAAACTTTTAATGGGAAGAAATAATATTATCATTTTTTTGACAAAAAAGCATATAAGAGGCCATCTATGCCCTGCAAACTATTACAGAATTAGTGCTGCATTTCCCCATCTAAACACTGCCTGCACTGTTCCAGGCCTATGGTAAAACAAAGTTAAAACATGATCCTGTGGAAAAAGGATGGGGTGGATATGAAGAGGAAACCCAGGTTCTCCTTGCTCTCCCTGGGGTTGTGTGTGGTCAGACTGGCATGGCCCAGGGCCTGGGGGTGGCCCTGCTGACATCCAGGCAGCCCTCATCATGGCACTGCAGTTGGCCACAGATGGTCAAGGGAGCATCTCAGCCTGAGACCTGGGGGAATATCCTCTGTTCTCACTGGCTCTGACTCACCTGGGATCAGGCCAGACTGGTTCTCAGGTGCTGACCAGACAAACAACATCATATTCATTTAATTTTGGCCATAAGTCAGACCTCTGGGCTGTTTGTATTATCTCTCTGTGCTGTCAAAACTCAATGAATCTTTTCCCAAAAGTCTAAAGGCTATATTTTTCAATCTCTTTCCAAGCCTGCTTGTACTGTCTGGTGCATATGTTAAAGGAGTTGAGCAACCACTCTCACACACAGCAATTATTGCTTGTTTTTTTGAAGCCACCAGCTGGGACTGGTCTTGCTTCTGGTGCCTCAGCAGAGGTGGGAGTAAACCTACAAAGAGATGTTGGTATTACTCTCACCATGACACCACCTCATATAAGCAAGGTTGCTGTGCCTGGTGAGGGCCACATCATAGCTGAGTCCTGCATTTCCCTCATCCCTGACATTAGAATATCAATATTTGCTTGAAGGAGCAGTGGAAATAAAAAATGCATCCCTTCTCTGCATAAGTGATGCAATGGACCTTCTTTAAAATGCAAAATTTCCCAAAGCACTAATTTTATAGTGGCCATGTATTTGTGACTTAGGAGATAAAGTTGCCGATTTGTAACTCTCTTTATTATATATGTATTTGTGGAGCCCTATTAGTTTTGGCTTTTTGGCACTTCCTTGACAGTTTGGAAAGAATTTCCACTGTGCAGGGAGAGACTTTGCATAGCTGCTGACACACAGCGAATAGCTTTTTTTAATCTTGGTACCTACAAATCATTAGGGCTTTGGTGCTGCAGCTGTGACAACTGGGAATGTAGAACTGGGTTTATAATGAAAAATCCCTTTTTATTTTCAGTCAGCATCACATGGAATAATCACTATAGTACAGTGATTTTTTGGGAGTACTGTTTCTATTATAAAGGAAATGTCTGCTGGGTAATCAACACTGCTGTCATCTCTTTCTCCCTGTGATACTGCAAACATATTTGTGGTACTGGTGCCACTCCAGCAGG
>NW_008238452.1:2893465-2909996 GCF_000691975.1 Corvus brachyrhynchos | reverse complement strand
CATTCCTGCAAGTTCACCCAAGAGCTGCTCTCAGCCTGGAAAAATATCCTTAAAAGCTCTCACTGCTTATTGACTTAGAGGGAAAGGATTTGGCCCTGAGATGATCCTTGGGTGGGTATTTTTTTCCACGTGGCAAAGCATCATAGTGCTTTTGACAGCAGAGAGATTTCCCACAGCGTGGATATTCCGGGGTCTGCCACTCTTGGCAAACAACATATTTATTAGCAAAACAATGTTCTTCAGGATAATGTCCAGCACTTTGACCTTTCCCTCTCTCTCTCACACAGTCATTTTTCATCTGCTTCTTGCCAAGCTGAAGATTCTTCCATGGATTTTCTAGCCCCATGTAACAACTAACAGAAATTGCAGTCAATGAGGTTCAGGCCTGTGGGAATGTAAAGGCATCTTTGGGTAAATAAACCAAAAATAAGAGACAATTCACAAGAAGGCTCTAGAGGCAGTGGGAATATGAAACTGCAGAGAAATGCTGAGGGGAAGAGCTGGGGGGACACACTATGAAAATAGCCCACCACTTTTTTTTCCTTCATCCCCTCTCCCGTGGTCTAACGAGAACTCGCAGATGGAGCCACATGATGAGCTGGCACCAAGGACAATATTGTCTGTAAATAAGAAATCCAATGATTTTCACTTGCATTCAACAAAACTCTGCCTATGGAGTGATGTTCCAGATAAGACTTTTTTATGCTGTTTTGTTTGGTTTTCCCCTGGGCTGTCTCTTCCCCCCCACACACTGAGAGTCCAGTCCCCGGCTCAGGCACCAGCCAGGCCCAGCTGCTCTTGGACACAGACACACCTCACAGCTTGCAAGCTGGGCTTTGCTCCTGCCAAGAATTCCTTGGGGCTGACCGTATGTGTTGCTGACTCAAGTGGCACAGAACACCCAGAAATGCCTGGGAGCACATGGATCTTTTGCCAGGAGGGATGAGGAGGCTGTGCCAAGTGCCTATTGAATTCCAGGCATGTGCTATCCTCTGCTGCCGCCCCACTGCTGTTGAGCAGGCAGGATGAAGCCGGATCCAAAGAAGCAGTTGTTGTGGAGTCAGGCTGAGGATTCTCTGGTGGAGGTGGCTGGGATGACAGATGGAAGAGGGGGAAGTATGTTTTCTAGACATATTCCAATCTTTCTACATTTTTCCTATTTCTAGGATCTGGAGCAAAATTTCAGCCATGAAAATATTTCTGCATTGAATTTACATGTGGGCTTTATCTCATCTGAAATCATGCTCTCCCTATTTCATATCCATCAGCTCTTCTGGATGCTCTTTCCCCCTGTTTTTGCCCTCTTTGCGCTTTCAACAAACCAACCAGAGAAATGAATTCACCAGCGAGGAAGGTCACTCTTCAAAGCGCAGCCTTATATTTTGTTTACAACCACAGTAACATTTATGGTCTCCATGAGCTGGAACTAAAAGAGAAAAGTTTAATAACTAGGTAATAATTATAGTGTATAACAATTCCATTAAATTAGCTTAAGTGATAAACAGTAGTTACCATTCACTGCTAAAAATCATATTTTAAGGATGAAATGGATTTTTCAAAAATCACATATAGGAAGAGAAAAATCCTGTAACATGTTAACTCTGCGAAACTGTAATGCTAAAATGTGATGGAAAAATTGCCAATGCAGTTAGGTGAAAGAGAGCGGAAAATAATAGTTCAAAACCCTCTGATATTCCTCTGATAGTTGTTAACGTTGATTTTTGATTGTTTGGTTTTTTAATCATGCCTCATGCATGACCATTTTCCAGAGAAAATCATTGTTCATACAGAAGAAAGCCTAGGACAGGCAGCTGTGGTGTTTGAGTCAATTTTATCACAAAGGGACCAAACTCTCTTTTCTTTCTCTTGTGAAGAAACATTCCTGAGAGTGGAAAGACTGATTTATATGGAAACAGCCCTAGAAGAGACAAAAACCTGCTTCTTTTCCCACACACTTATTTCCTTATAACAAGAGTAATTGCTACATTTTGATGTCAGTGTAAGTAGCAATTTGAGTCTTGTGCCTTATAATTTGAGAATGTTATTATAAGGTGGAGAACAGAATTTGGGAAATGTAACTGCTGGCAAAATTAATGCTGATCAATGCTAATATTATTTTATGTGTTTTGGCTCTTCACCATCCAGGGAAAAAAAGAGAAAGCACATTATGTAGTTATATATAAAAGTCACTTCTTCATCGGTATTACTCTGGGATGAATAATATGCACAGGAAGTCAGGAGAGCTCTGGAGAAAATGAAAACAGGACCCAGTGTACCAACACTTCTGTGCCAATATCTAGACCAGCAACACCAGCATGTTTTCACTTAAAATAATGATTTGAAACAAGTACTTTAAAAGGAGGAAGAAGTCATGTGACAGTAAGTTAATGGCTAAGAAGGGGAGAAGAACAGTATAATTGGTCACTTAAGGTGGACTGTATTTTATATAATTAGTTCTATATAATATAAATATAATATTATATATAATTCCTTATATATATATATATATATTTTAAAAAATCTGCTCTTATGTTTGCCTACATATCAGAAAATATAATTCAGACCAAAAACCTGGACTGTACAATCATCAGATGCACTCCTGGGAAGCCAACACCACCCAGTGGGCCTGGCTAATGGATATGAATTGCCACTCTTCTCTGGGAAACCACTCAGCCTCATTTCTCTTGGAAAAGCAGTGGTGGGTGTGGCCTTAGGAAAGACCTCTCAGGTGTTCTGGTTTTACCCTTTCTAAGAGTCATTCACATTGCCTGGGAGGACTCGGCAAAGGGAGGCTTTATGTTGACTTAGAGGAATATTACCCAAAATGCTGCCCAGATGAAGAGTGAGACTCTTCTAAGCAGGAATAATGGCTTATCAGTGTTATCACGAGCAGGCATTTCACAGCATCCCAACTGCATGGCATTAATGAGGTGCTGAGCAGCCAGCTGTAATAGAGCAGCATGTGGGGAGCTGATCCTCAAGATTTATGATGCATCTTTTGGTCTCTCTTTGGTCCATTTCCTTAATCGTGATGCTGATTACCAGGGCAATTGTTTTAGTTCTCATTTCATTTCATTTTACTTTCCTTGGAAACTGTAATAGACCTTTGTTGGAGGTTTTTTTTATTCCCTTCCAACCTTTAAATCAGCTGCTCTTCTCCCTGGCAGCCGCCGGCACGGAGAACACCTTGCAGGCACTCTTGTGTTAAAGGCACCCAAGTGTGAAGCAAAATAATTAAATAGGGCTGACGTGGCTTTCAAAGGGGTTTGCTGATCTATCCATGACAATTAGAGGGCCTCCAAGCCTTGCCCAGCCACTTGCAAGCAGGGTGAGTGTATTCTGCAGAAGTGGTTTTAGAGCATTACCCAGCACAGGACTCCTTTTTGTTGGGTTGTGAGGAGGAAGCAGTTGGCAGAACTCCAGCCTTTGATGCTGGCCAGAGAAAGGGAGGGAAAGGTCTGACCTAGGAGTGCACTTCCAGTTATTTATTTTTGGTTCTCCACTCCAACTTGATCTATTTCTTTTTCAGCTAATGGGTATTTTTGAGGCCGCATAAGAGGTTGGGGCGTATCCACTGTGCCAGGGAGACACTGGGGGAGCCACAGCAGAGCAGGTCAGGGGATGGCATGGAATAACCCATTTGGCCCCAAAATCAGGACACTCTTGTATTTAGCAAATGGAAGACAGTGGAAGAAAGAGTTACTGATAGGGCTAAATAACAAGTGGGGCTGAAAAAAAGGTTATGTGCTCTAAATCAGATCAAATACAGCCTTTAAGCAGTGCCTATTAATTACATGCTTGAGTTGAACTGTGCATGTTACTCATCTGTGGGGTAAGTACGATTGCTCATCAGACTCTTACTGAATCCAAACGCAGGCTTAACCTCAGGAAATTAAAATTTAAAACATTTCTGGTGAAATTCCTGATACAAAGAATCAGGTGTGAGCACCAAAAGGGGACAAGGTGCCTGCAATGTCCACTGGGTGGAATTTAATCTCTTTAAAACCAAGAGATTTGTGTATTTGGAAGGGGATGGCTTAGATGCACAGGGGGAATGTATTTATACAGTCACAGTTCTATCTATGTGCATAGCATGTTTGCAGTACATATATAAGTATGCATGCAATAATTTTTATTATACTATGATCAAACCAGCAGCGGTAGCACAATCAAGGGTGAAATGCTGCTGTGGCACACAGCTGAGAGAGATTTAAGATAAAGCGCCCCATGGGGGATTGCACATCTCCTTAGCTGTACCCCAAGTTTTGATGCCAAACTCCTTGCCAGGTGCTCCAGACTAGGCCTTGGGGCATTTGCTGCTCTTCCTCACACTTTCTGAAGCTCAGTAGTTCGGAAGTGCCAAAAATGTTTGATGAAAAAAAAAGCAGTGAATTCTGATAACTTAGGCAGATAAAAAATAACCCAACTTCTGAAATGCTGCATTTTGTTTGAAAGGATTTCTTCTTCATTTTAAGTCATTTAATGACTCCACAAATTCTGAAGTCCCAACACCAGAAATTCTGACATGACTTAAGCAAAGTTAAAGTACTCTCACTTTCTGACAGGTAACATTCAAACAGTAACACAGTGTTGGAAGAGGTGCCTGGTGCATTTGGCAGGCGTTAAGCAGCTAATGTTTTATCAGCTTGGAGTTAATGATAGACACACTATTAGTGCTTCTCCCTGTGTTCTCACAAGATTTTCAATCTATTTTTCACCCTGGAAATGTCTGATTTGGTGTTGTGAAGGTAACTCTGTTAATTCAAGTGCCAGGAAACTTAACTAGATGTTCTCCCATTATGTATGTGTGTTTTAATGGCAAGCTGATGCAGCACAGTAGTGAAAGGCTGAGAAAGGAGACTGCAGGAGTTGGTGGGAAGTGTTCCCTCTGTTCCCTCTGCTTTGTGACACCTTCCCTTAAAGGAAGAGAGAGAATAGAGATAAGTCTCATCTGAGCCTATACTCTTTCTCCCCAAGGTTCTGCAGATGGGCTGTAGTCATCCCCCTGAGGGGGTGTCCATGCTCCTGGGAAATTCCATCAGTGCAGATCACATTCAGAAGTCCCTGGGAATGAGGATTGAGCCTGTGAGGTCTGTTACTGCTTTCTTTACTGCAAATGCAAAACTTCCTTTAACACCAGTGGGACAGCTGCAAAATGAACACAGGAGCCCGTAGATGTTCCAGCAAAGTTAATCAGGAACAGAGGGCAAGAGAAAGAGTTGACCATTGCCAAGTTTCTTTCTTATTGTTGTTTTTTTACATGAAGTTAATTATCTTGTAAGGTTTGTGTTAAAGTTTTATTCTTGGGCACGAGGCGTAAGTGCACCCAGAAGTCTGGATTCTGGTTGAACCATTTTGGGACAGTCTTAATGGAATATGTGAATGCATTTTGCACCAATTTTTCCTTCCTCACAGGATGGATGAGAACTCAAATCTTAATTCACATGCTGAATCCAACCATGGATCAGAATGAATGACTGATGAGATTCTGTCCTTATTTACTGAGCTATTTATTCAGCTATCAGGAGCTCGGTATCCAAAATTAACCGTGCTACTATAGTCTCAAGATCACTTGATAAGACAGTAGGAGTCCTGGGAGTTATTTCTCTTGCTGAATCACACACTTCTGCAAATTGGTGTTTCATACGTGCTGTGGTTCTAATTTGACTGTAGTCAAACAGGCACAGTGAACCTCACATGGATTAGAACACGAAGGAGGACTAGTGAGCGAGTTCAAAATGAACATTTGCTGATATGTAATGCCTGCACCAGCCCAGTGATATGGAAAACTAGCAGATATGATAAGGAATGTGAGTCCTTTGCTGGAACCTTTGCAATGGTAAAGCCTTTCTGCAGTCAGATGATTTTGGGACACACCTGAAACCCATGGAATGCAAGTCATGATCTGCTTGACTCCAGGGAGGTTCCCATGAAGTCCTGGGAGAGGGAACGGCAGCCTTTAGCAGCTATTGGAGATACAGATGGGATTTCTTTTGGCCTCGAGTCATGCATATGCACCTTCATATGGAGGCTGCTGATTTTCTATGCTCTCAATCTGGCTGTACTCCTGGTGATGGGCAGGCCAAGGACAGAGGGACTGCAGTGTTCCCATCTTTCATGCACTTCTCATTTCTGTTCCCTGTTACACACTTGTGTCACATTTAGGGCAGAAGCAAGCACGGACTGCAGGGAGCAATGTATGTTGTTATTATTTCATGAAACATGTTGGCTTATGATTTACTGAGAGCAAACCTGACAGCTTCTTAATCTTCTGGGTGGCATCATAGCTAACTTTCCTGCTCTCAGCACTTCTCAGTGCTCCATTCACTGCTTGGCAATTAGTGCCTGCTCCTCTGAGGTGCTGGGCAACCACAAATCCCGTTTAATTCTGTGGAAATTAAGTACAGAACTGCACGGTTCCTCCGTGTGCCTGTCACAACAGCGGTGCAAAGTGCCACTTTCAGGGCAGAATAAACAAATGGTGATATAATAAATGATACAGTCATGGAGCCATTAAGGTTGGAAAAGACCTCTAAGAGCATCGAGTCAAACCATTGACCATTAATCACTAATATACGTTAATAGCTCACTAGGCAACGACAACACATGTGAGGAGATCGTACTTGTGCTGTCAAACCCATCTGGAGGAGCTTGAAGTGAGGTTGTCAGCCAGGACCCCCTGAGCAGCATTTTCCAGGATGAACACCCCAGCTGGCAGCTCACACTGAGCTATTAATGTCACCCATGTCAACACTGGTGGCAGGGCCAGGATTGGTGATGCTCGGAGAGGGGCTGCAGTGCTGGGCTCGTGGTGTTGTCCTTCCCGAGCCCACCAAGCCAGGCCAGCTCTTGAAATCAGCCAGCAAAGCAGGGGGAAACCTCGTGGCAGCTGCACAAAGCTGCTTTGGAGCACGTTAACAAGCCAGAACGTATCTCCATGCATACATTTCTCCCTGGTCTGTAACAGGGGAGCGATTGTCTCACACTTAGCTGTGCACTACCCATGGCTAACAACTTACACTACTTAAAGAAGCAGGCAATCCCCCTTCCCAGAAGCAGTTGTAACATTGTGAACAAATATCCACAGGGACAAACTTTTTTCCTTTCTTTTTCCCTTTTTCCTTTTTTATTCTAGTCTAATCAGAAGCACTGCAGATTCAGCCATCTATAAAAGCGTGCCCCCGAAAGGAATTCGATTTATTTTTGCAAAATGAATGTGTGGCTTTTATTATGCATGGCAGGTATGGTTGGAATCCAAGTAGGAAAATTGTATTTTACACTACAGGCCCTTGGGTAATGAATTAAATGGTAACACCAACATATCTAGCAGTGAAAAATACCACACTATGGAGACACTGTCAAGAGAGCTGAGTACACAAACTGGCAGAAGAGCAGATAAACGTTTTTTTCTGTTTGTACCTGTATTATTTAATGATATTCACTTTTTTTTTTTTTTTTAAGGAAGGAGATACCTGTGTTAGAATAAAAGTTAAATTCTGGTCTGCTTCATCTATGTAGCATCCTCAGACCCTGCTCCCTTGATTGTACAGCTCTGGCATCCCCTGGCTGCACCCCAGACACCACAGTGTGGAAGGGGAAAAAAGGCAGGCTTGGGACTCCTCCTGGAAGAGAGTCAGGATGAAAGAAGGGTATCCAGACCATGAAATCAATACATAGGAAGGTTTTTTAAGTGGTTCTGCATCTGCTTTATGCCAACACTTTAGCGAAGGTTTGGTTTCTGGTTGGGGCTTTTTTTTTGTTTCTTGCTTGGAGAAGTATCAATGCCAAGCCTGGCTGAGCATCCATGCTTTCCCATTTCCAAAAGGCATTAAGCTTGCAACAGCATTTTGCCTTTTGGGGAGTAAATTTTTCATGAAAGAATTTAACTTCAACAGTTGCAGCCTGGAGCAAACCAGGATTATCTCCAATCTGATGGTGGTTCAGAACCTTATCCCAAAATACCACTGACCCTGCAACCTCTGGGTGCCTGGTCGCTGGAGCAGGATACCAGAGGGCACTGCTTTCAGTAAAGCATCTTCACAGTACTTAAGGGATTATTGGCAACATGTGGCTGCTGTCCTTGTATCCATCTACCAAAGGAAAATTGTCCTCTCCCCTCTCTTACCCTTCTCATCCTTCCGGATGGCTGCAGGTTATAATAATTGCTTTATTATAATTAATAGTTTATATTCATATGTCCCTCCGGTTGTGTGATGGCTACAGCAACCTGAGTGGGTGCTATCCTCCAAAGTGCCACTTGGTTATTAATCATTAATATCCTACAGCAGAAAAGCAAAGTTTTAGCACTAGGGTCACACAATAGGTTATTTAATACAGAATCAACAGTGCATTCAGGTAGGTCTTTGTTTCTCTCTCCAGCACTGGAGGCTGTGAAGAGGGAAAGACATGGATTAAATTACACTTTCTAAGTTGTATCTTTTCACATTAATAAGAAAATTAACTTCAGGAACTGAATAAATAAAGAGCAGGTAAAGGATGAGTGAGAGCTGAGACTGCACCGTGAGACGTTGGACTTGAGACTCACTGTGTAAATAAGAGAATTACTGGCAGAATCCTCCGCTTTTCCTCTCATTCCCACAATCTTCTCACTCAGGCTGTTACCAAGGAGAGGGGAATGAACCAGGATTTCCCATCATAGCTACTTGCCCCTTTCTATCCCCCTGCTTTTCAGGGAGCTCTGAAATAAATCATAGGCTGAATTTAATATGCCAATTGTAACAATCTGTGGGCACTTCTGCCTTCACCAGCCAGCAGTGTGCATTTCTATCTTTGGCCTTAGTGGGAGCCTTTGGATTCCCTCCTGTTAAAAGCAGCAATGGACCTTCCAAACATGTCTGCTCTTCCAGGAGTATTAAGAATACATCACAGCCCCAACACTTATTAACCATACAGCGCCCTTCATCCAGGAAGCTCAAAGAGAGAAAATCCTAGCCCACATCCAAGTTTAATGTCTCTCTTCAAATATATGTAATTTACCTGCATTGGCAGTGGAATATCAATATACCTGGCTTGATTGGTCTCATTATTTTTGTTCAAATCCAAAGGAAAATTATAATTTTATACTGCAATAAATTTTAAGGGATTTTTAAAAACAAATGTTCAACATAAGTTGAAGAGACCTTGTCCAATGTTAATCTTGATTGCAAACTCACTATTTTTAATTTTTACTCTGTTTTCAGTTTTTCTGTAGGAGATCAGAGAACCTGGCACGATTTAAAAGCAATTTTGCATTTCTACTTTCCAGGGCAATAGCTATGCTTCAGTAAGTTCTTTTTCATCTGATTTACCAATTACAACGAAATATTGCATGATATCTAATCACTTACAGAGGGCCATTTTTAAAAGAAATATTTAACTTCTCAAAACCCAAAATGCTTTCAGTTATCTCAAAAATAGACTCGGAAAGCTGTGTCAGTATTTTAAGGAAAATGAAGAACAGGAGTCTGCTAATTCTTAATTTATTTAGGTTTTAAGTCCTGGATTTCTGCCTGGATGCCGTTTCCTCTGAACCACCCTCATCTCCCCTCTCATTTGGTAGATATTTCAGTGCTGAAGATGTGAAGTGGCACAGGGATTTCAATGTAAACAGCACTAGAAATATGTGGTGGCATCTCTGCCTCCAAGTTATGGGCGTGTGCCTGTGTGTGTCCAAGAAATTTTGGGAGGGTAAACGAAAGCGGAGCATTTCTTTTGCACAAAGAAGCTGACCTCTCTGGAAAGCGTTCTCAGGAAAATATTAATTTTGTCAAGTAGCCAATGTTCTGTCAGAACAGTTTGGATCCCATGTCTTTTAATTAGCCCTGGTGCTAATGAAAGTCCAGCTGTGGAATTGGTGTAATGTGAGACAGGGAACAATCTGAGTCCCAGCTTGAGAGTTTGCGATGCTGAGGGGACGTGGTTTCATTTTCTGAACTCAGAACATGAGTTCAATAAAGCTATTGACAAGAAGAAAGCTGCTACTTATAAATGCTTGCAGATTGAAGCTTTAAATTTGAAAATTGAACAGTTTTGATCTGGAAGTCATTTGGAAACAATAAGGTGCTATTTTTACAGCCATTTCCTAGAAATGATCGAGTCTCAACATTTAGGATTTTTAAAAATAATTTCTTATGACCATGCAGAAATGATTACTTGGGTTATGGTGATCTGGGAATGATTTTTTCCGGAGCTTAAGCCAGAAATATTGGAAATGAAAGACTTGACAGTGCAGCCATACTCCATGGGCAGATTTCTTAAGACAGCATTTGCAAAGGTCTAAGGTAAGCCTTACATAGGAGCACCAAGACCCCTAGAATTTAATTGGTAGCTCCCCATATTAAGTCCTAATATATTATTGCTCATTAATGAGTTATCCCCTCACTATGGAGCAAGAAAGGAGGTCATTTCCTTCATTAATAACACTGGACAAGATGTAACACATGTAAAGTCATTTTGCTGAACTCATGCCACATTTTAAATCCATGCTTTCAGAACTTGCATCTGACCTGGCCATTAAGCTCTGCTAACATTTGTTCTTCACACTGTGCCAGGGGAGGAGGGATTGAGGGTATGGAGATGAGCACAGGGCCATCTATCTCTTTTCACTATTGCCACCAAAGCTTGGAGAAAGGTTTTGCAGATAAATTAATTTTGAAATGAAGCTTTTCTCCCTCCACTTTTGCCAAAAAACACATAATTTCTGATAATCCTGGTTTTGTCCTTGCTTATGGTTGTTTCTTCTTTTCTCCTTTACGAAATCCAAGCTTCATCAGAAGTAGGATCCTCGTTTTGTAAGCAAGGGATGCTATTTTAGGAAGCGTTGGTGAGTCTGCATCATGTTCAAACATCTGCTTAATGATTTAGCTTGTCGTCACACACTGAACAAACTCTAACACTGAGCAAATCGTTGTTATCTGATTACCTTCATTGCTTATCTGCATGATAATTTGGGAATCATTTAAATATGACAACTATTTAATCAACAATCATATATAACATGAATATGATGTTTCCTAATTTTGTTTTCATGTACAAGTCGTATGCAATGTCTCCTATGAATGTGAAGATTAATTATACATTAATTAATAGCTATTTATAACAAAGGTCATCAAATTAGTTTCTTTGACCTCATTCATTGCATGCAATCTAATTAACTGATACAAAGGTTGTTTCAAATGCCTATTAGAATCTTAAAGTGTCTGATTCTCTCTATAAGTACATCTGACATTTTCTAGGAAATGGAGGCAGATTAAGGGAATTTACTTCAAAAAAACCCATAATATTCTCTGTAGGTAACAGTAGGATTCTTCTATTGAGAATATTTCCCTGAAAAAAAAGTAAAATAAACCCCACTTTTATTTTTTTTCTTCAAGACTTTAGAACTGTGCCTATTTCTCCTTGACTTTTCCTTGGCAATAATGTGTATAACTACTAATGCATGAAAAAAAAACCTGATTGCTTGAAAAAAAATCACAGCATGCAACTCGCAGAAGAGCAATCATGAAGTGACACTGCTGAAGCATGGGGTTTCAAAGGAGGAAGAGTTACTTAAATGCAGACAGCACCCAGTGGAGTAATAACACCTGGGCTCAATCCGGCTCCAGAGAGGAAGTCTGTGATGGCTGCACTGCACAGATGATACTGGCACCAGTTCTGGTGCAGGTGGGGGTTTTCTTCCTCATTTTGTATTCTTC
This sequence comes from Corvus brachyrhynchos, assembly GCF_000691975.1. Taxonomy (NCBI): domain Eukaryota; kingdom Metazoa; phylum Chordata; class Aves; order Passeriformes; family Corvidae; genus Corvus; species Corvus brachyrhynchos. Next base: position 2,898,303 of record NW_008238452.1, on the reverse strand, counting down.
TTGGCTTTTCTTCAGGGGTCATTTTTTGTCTTTTAGGAAAGTTGAAATCTTAAAGTACTTGAAAAAGAGACAGCAAAAAAATCAGAGCATGTCTGAAAATCTGGATGGGGACAGGGCTTTTTTCCATTCCAGCTCCTTACATATCTGCATTTAGCCATAGCATATTAACATATTTATGTGAGGAAATTCATATTAATAGTGCTCTGCTTATCTGCCAGGAGCAAAAAAGCAAATGGATGCAGAATATAAAGGAGCAACACTAGCTGCAGGATTCAGACCCATGTGCCTAAGAAAGGAACAACACAGCCTATTCTTATATCTCTTGAGCCTGGCATATCAATGAAAAGAGAATTTAGCCCTTGCAGTTTAATTTTCATATCAACCATTACACCTATCTTGGAAGGTGTTAAATATTAAAAACTAGCTAAAAGGTTGTACAAAACTAGATTATTTGACAATCTCATGCTCATAAGTTTTAGGCATTTTTTAAATAAGGTAATTGGGTTTGATTGCCTGATTACAGTTTTTTTGTTAGAAGAATCTTTTCCCCTGATAAATAAAAATCAATGCATCACTGAGATATTTAATCTTTCTAAAAAAACCCTTCCTGAAAAAATCTCACTAGTTTGTCAATATTCTTAATGATTTGCATGAAAAAATAAAGGAGGCCCTCTCACAGGAAGATAAACTCTGCAAGCCTTCATCCTGGGGATAAAAGAAGCATTCCCATATGCTGATGCTGTGCTGTTTCACTGCAGATCAATACACTGATCACAGCAGCGATGGTAATTACAGAGCCTTTCCTCTGGGAGCTGAGGATCCTCCATGGCATCAGCACAACCCAGAAGCCTTTGACATCTTCCATCAGGAGGCTTTGAAACAGTGAAAAGCAGGCAAACAGACAAAACACAGCCACTGTTTTATGGAGGGTCTCTTGTTTTCTCCTGTTTCCTTTCACACACCTCTGCTAGTTCAGCATCACGGACACAGTCTCCTTCTCTGGAGCTAATCAGTGCAGAGACCTTGTAAAAATTATCTTTTTCTTTCTTTTTTCTTTTAATCTGAAATCAGTTTAGGTTCCTGCATTGTGCTTTTTAAAAGCAGGGAAAATAGCTCCCCTCACCTTTTTGTCTCTTTTTGTTTTGAAAAAAGTAGATTTTTTTTTTCTGAAAAATGTGAAGGTTTAATGTTTAGGAGGCATTTGGCTTTGCATGAAAACCTAACTGGCATTTTCATTTTAGTCTCTGTATTCAGAAACATAACTTTTTGCACTATAAAGAAAACACTAAATGTCTGTGGGGTACCACAATATTGATATGGTGGAATTTGGGAAGATTCTGTGTTTCTGGGTTGGTTTTGATCAACTCTGTCACAAAAGAAATTATTCCATGTAGCAAATATCCCTATCACACTCTGAGGAGTCATGCAGTGGTCTGTGGGATTTCTCATCCACCACAGTAACCTGTTTTCTCTCCAACTTCCATGCTTTGTATTCCAGTCTCTCCAAAGCTGGGGCTCTAATGCTGAGCTTGTTCTGAGAAATAGCCATGATCTCTTCCAGACCTATAAAAATAAATCTGATACAGTACTCTTAACAACCTGTAACTCCAAGTATTTAGTTGAGGTTGGCAAGACTTTCCCCTCTAGGGGAAAAAATAGTTTGTTAAACTGGTAACTGCTGGAAGCAGTGAAATATTCTGATATGTAGAGGCAGTAGTTAAATGAAAGCTATTGTAGATGATTTGTTTGTCATGCTTTTTGATCAAAAGAAGAAGAAAGTGTAGCAGAACTAATATTTTCAAATGTTTTCAGAAACCTTATTAGTTGGGTTTGATGTAAAGGCAGAAAATATGAATTAAAGATACAGGATCTAAGTTTGTGTAAAGAATGTTTTCCAAAATCAGCAGGAGATAAATCTGAAATGTCTGAGAGGTTTCATTTTCCATAAGCTCTCAGAATTATCTGCTGTTAATCACAACTCCCTTAAACCTGCCTGCTTAGGGATAGGACTGCATGTCCCAGATACTTTGTCTTCCTCTTGAGTCTGAACAGAAGCAGCCTAAGGATGGATCATACACAAGTATGTGAAGGGGTTTCTTTCTCTCTGAAAAATAAGATGCAGAACTGTGTAACAAAATGGGGAAAACGGATTCTTGACTGGAAGGTGGATGTCTCCTTCCCACTACATCCCTGCACATCCCTGCACAGGGGCCAGGCATTCCTCCCTAGGTGTGACAGAGATCTTTTACGTTGCGGGTAAAGAGGCTTTTAAAAATTCACAGGGTGTGGAAATTTTTAGTTCCAAATTCTATTTCAAAGAAGAAAATATTTAGCTTTTTTTTTTTTTTTAGAAAATAATAAAGATATAATAACTATTCAATGTCTTTCTGAGCCTTCAACCCATCATTCTTTATGATTTTTTTACCACCAGCTATGCTCAGGAGCACCTTGAGAAAGTCATTGAGTGCTGCACTTCATTGGGAGCATTGAAAAGTCATTTGTGCTTTTTAAAACAAACCTGGGAAGTATTTTGGTTCCTTAAGGTGACCAATGAACCTAAGTGGAAGCCTGCTTCCATGAACACTGAAGTTATTAGCAGGGAAACAAGCTGGAATATTTTTCACAGCACTCATCTTTTGGATCCCTGGCTTTTCTCTTCCCCTTTATGGCACGAGGCCGTTTTGGGCAAAATGAGAAGTGAAGCTTAATAAACACAACTCTCCATTGGCTCTGCTTCATGCAAGTGAGCTAGCAAGAATTAAAGTCCTTAATGGATATTTAATGGTGGATGAAATGAGCTTTCTGCTTATTAGCACAGTGGCTTATTATAGAGTTGGTTGCCCTCCATAAAGTGCTCACCTGCCTCACCTCCCAGGCTGGTGCTGGAAACCCCAGCTCCCATGGATTAACTCAGATTCCCTCACTGAGCACTCTTACAGGAAAACTCCTTTCAGAAGAAACACAGGCGTTGTCTTCCTGAGATTTGGGTGGAATTTGCTATTTCACTGAGGTTATCACGTTCTCCCCTTTGATGTCTCTTTATAGGGAGTCTTTAACACCCCCCCCTTCATTGCCAGGAGTCAAAGGTGAAAAAAAAAAAAAAGAGTTCTCAGGGTTCTTTGAGTTTTCCTCCTCTGTTATACCATACATGTCGTGCTGAATTTTTAGGGTGGCTTTTCCTGACCTGAATGCAACTATCACATTTTTGGGTCCCTCCTTGGCTTGAGGTAGAGATGAAGGAGATCAGAATGGGACCTAGAGTTTTTCTAAATGTCTGTATTAATTGTGATTTCAGTGTTGTTGATTTTTGCAAGAAATGGAGGCAGTGACTGATGTATAAAGAAAACCCTTGGAGAAAGAAAGGTGTGAATCTTATAATGGTTTGAGGCCTTATAGATCTCTAGCTCCAACCCCTCTGCCCTGGGGAGGGACACTTTCCAATAGACAAGATTGTTCAAAGCCTCATCAAACCTGGCCTCAAACTCTTCCAGGGAGTCTGCAAGATTGCTGTGACACACGGGAGAATGAGCTACTGCTGTGGAAATTCATACTCATGCATGCACATTTCCAAAGCAGCGGACAGCCAAGACCATCTCCAGCAGGCAGAGAAGAGGTGTCTGGGCTGTGAAACCAGCAGGACTTCATGGACCTGGATCCTGTTTCCACCTCTGATCCCTCCACGTTTTCTCTCCATGTGCTCATTGCTGGAGCAGGCACTCGACTTTCCATGGCTCACAGCTGTCCCAGCCAAGTCCGTTTATCAGCTCCTACAAAGCTGCATCTAATCTGCACTTAAATACTTACAGGTTCTCTCCCTTGTTTGACACAGGTAAAATATTATGAACTGCGAGGGGTTTGGCAACTGCAGTGCAGGCTGACATAAAATATGTGAGCAGCAATTCGCATAAAATAAGGGAGCTAGAGATTAGTGTATATGGTTGTATGAATAGAGTTGCAGGTCCTTATTTGAGGGTTTAAATACAAGATGTGAAAAATCATATGTTTGCCAGCATGGAAAATACTTTCTTATGCATTGTGGAAATCTGGGAGGAAATTTTTAGCTCCACCTGCAGTAACTGGTGTTGTGGCCATGGGTTTCAGTCAATCTGGATTTTTCCTCAGTTTTTTTTCACTGGAGACAAAAAACTACAGTTATGTACATGATGTTGGCCAGTGGCCTGTGTTGCACACTCAGCAGAAATGGCTGTAGCTATGGCATAACTCACAGTTACGGCTTGGACTCAACAAGAGGCACTGAGTAAGGCTTGTGAAAGGAGCCAACAATTTTCTTCCTCTCAGACTGAAATTTCTGCAGCAGCCTTGGCATAGGAATTATGAAATTATTCAAAAAGCAAAATATTTATTAAACAAATTACCTAAGGAGAACAATGGAAATTTTCTGCCTCATTTTTAAGTGACAATCCTGGCAGAGGCACTCAACAGCTTCTCTCATTTTAGAAATGTAGCCTGGTTTATAAATCATTCATCTGTGTTAACATGTCCAAGCTTGGGAGGAGTTTAGGAAGGTGTTTATTTGCCATCATCACCTGGACCCCTGGGGATAAAGACCTTTTCCTGCACTGAAGCACAGAATATGTCATGTTCCTTGTCTGCCTCCTTCTCTTCTCTCCCTACGCTTGCAGTACTGAGGCTGGAGCAGGCAGAGGCAAGGTCTGGTCAGCACACATAGCTTTTGCTTAAAAAGTCCAGAATTTAATTATTTTGCTGAATATCAAGGATTTTAAATTTTTTTTAAACTCATCCCAGAATTGGGATTATTGTTATAAGTGAGACCATGGAAACAAGAAGTGACTCTAAAGGCAGCAGCGGAGAGCAGG